>NC_060954.1:59385733-59400026 GCF_022045245.1 Lucilia cuprina
AGATAGATAGATAGATAGATAGTTAGTTAGTTAGTTAGTTAGTTAGTTAGTTAGTTAGTTAGTTAGTTAGTTAGTTAGTTAGTTAGTTAGTTAGTTAGTTAGTTAGTTCGTTAGTTCGTTACTTACTTTTTTAGAATAAATAATATCTTTTTTACCAAAACGTTTCACCCAAACCATTGTTTTCTATACATATATACATAGTAATCCTACATCCGCACAAGATACTTTAATATAGTTAGTTATAAACAAACACACACAGAATACAATCATACATTTACACGTATGTACAATGTACAAACATACATATGAACAAAGATAGAAATTAATGGTATATGTGGTTACAGCAAATAAGAAACTACTCTTAGGAAAAGTATTGTAGACTTGTGTTTGAATCGTTGTATGTATAAGTAAGTACAACAGGAACCAGCCAACAACGTATTCAATTTTCACGGCACCACCAAACGGTGAAATGAGTCTCGAGGCAGAAATGCAACCAAATTAGTTGCATTTTAGTGCACACACATACACTCACATCCATACGTACATGCATGTGTGTACATTTCATCTGCCACAACAAAATATAAACTTACTTACTTTCAATGTTGTTTCTTATAGAGTTACGGTTTCGTTATGTTTTGTTCTCATTTGACATAATGCTGCTGACTTCCACGAAACACATATGAATGAATGAATAAATGTGGCAAAAGAAGAAGAAAATGAAAATCGAGGGAAGCAAAAAAAAATTGAAATGAAACACAAATAAAACTGGGAGTGGGTTATGATGGGAGTTGGGGGAAAAAGTGCCTGGTTATAAGAGCAAAGGTAAAGTCGTTCGTATATGACAAGGCAACAAAAGCCAAGGATTCACTGGCAGGATAATGAAACAAATGATGTTTGAATGGTAGGACAGATAGAAAGAAAGGCAAGGAGTTAGATAGATGGTACTGTATAAAACTGACTCACTGACTGATGACTGCAATGCAGTGTGTGATGTAGTGATATTAAATATGTAAGTAAATACATACATATATTTCAAAGAATTCTTAAATGATCCAGAGTGAATATGTTAGTGTGTAAGTTAAAGATGAGTCGAGGTTCAGTTGAGATGATGCTTTACACACCTGCAAGCCATGCTTGTAAATATAAATGGTTGACTGACTGATTATACCAGGGTAGATTTGTTTGTGTGTCTTATAAATGTAAGGTTTTCGAGTTCCTCTTTAAGTTTGTAGTTGTATAGATAGATGGTTGAATGTTTGTTTGCCTGGTAGGTTACTTACTTGTATAGATAACAACAGCCAAGTATTGTCGTCAACGCCAACACAGTCATCATCGTCATCATCATCATTATAGTCATCCTCTTCATCAGTTGGCAGCCATGGGAAAATATTTATAAGACGGCAGAAAGGAAATACGTTCAGGATGTTGCACTATAACAACAGCCTTTTTCCCCCTTTTTAAACAACTGCAACTATACATAAACAAATTATATACAACCAAACATCTTTTACATATTCATAAGGATTTTCCTGCTGTACTTACTCTGAAAACAAGAGTTTTGCAATTTTCTTTTTTTTTTTCTTCGAAAATAGGTTCTTATTGCTTTTAAGGCAAATGGGCTATAACATCGTAAGGGGACAGATATTTTTGCACACATACAAGTACATTCATATTTAAAACAAATACTAGACCATGTATGACATTAACGACCTCCTTGCCAGGCATATCATTTATATAGTTCTTGAGGTTATTGAAACAAAGTGCTGATGAAAAATTGTTTCCTACATCCACCCAGTTACTCTTACTGTAGTCGTATGTATGTGTTATTTTCCTTGTTGGATATTCGTGGTTTCATAAAACTTATCCTGCGTAAACCATGATATGAGAATGATACTCCTATTATTTCTTGTTGTTGTTGTTGCTATTATGACTGCTGTTGTTGGGTATTGTCTGTCTTCCCTGCAGCTCATTTAAGATTTTTTGATATTTCGTATTTGACAAAGACATTTGGCTTTTAAGTGCATCATATACTTCTTTTTAAAACGCACTTGCTGGTACATACATTACTCTATAGACTGGTAAATAAGTCTATAATCATTTTACTAATATTTTTTATCTTCCATTATTAGTTTTATTTACTTAGCAAACTACAATTCGAAAGATCATAAATTTACAAAAATTTACTTTTTATACAAATTCTTTTGATAATTTTCTTTTTCAATTAAGATTATCACTTTATGTATAATTTATGGAAAACTTAATAAATAACAGAAATACAAATAAATGTTTATGTATTTCCATGTAATAAATTAAAATTTAACATTAATTAATTATCCCAAAAGTATGCTAAATGTTTTTGTTTTCTCATTCTATTTAAATGTTTTTTTTAACACTAAACGTTCATGTAATTATTGAGTCATGCATGCATGAAACTTATATTTATTTGAAACTCTTTAAAATAATTAACACTCTTTTTCGTTTGAAGAGGTTTATAGAAACATTGGAAAACATACATATACAAAAATACTGAAAATACCCTTTAGTTTTGTGATCCTTATTTACGTTTTATATTTTTTCATTATTAATTAATATGAATTGTTGTTAATTCATAGCTAATACCACTTTACTGTCCCAGCGTAGTTATACAGTAGATACACAGGCCAATTCTGAACAATTATTCCCCGTGAGTTTGATCCTTTTTTCCAGGGAATCTGTCGTTCAACATAAATCCATTCTTCTATTGACTAGTCCATGAATTATTCTATTACCCTATTATCCTAGCAAAAAAGAACTTCCACCAAAGCGAAAAAGAAGGAGAATTTACTCCATTTAAGTACTAAAATGTCTTCAAATTCACTACATCTGAAGTTATTCTCAGGATGTAATTTGACACAACAAATTTAATAATAACATAAATAAATAACAAGCATTTATCAATAAACTTCAAAATAAAGTGGGTTTAATGCAAAAATTTCTGCACAAAAAATATACCTTCAATCAAACAAGTAGTCCGTCTTTTTGACAGGAGTACCAAACTCTAAGCATGTGTTAGTGAAAAAGTACCTAACTCTAAATATGTGTTAGTAACAAAAATGTATTTGTATTGGTGCATTCTAAACACTCCGAGTTTTATGAAAAATTACATTTTTAAATTTGTTTGAATTTTCAATACCAAAACTTGAAACTCTGTTTGTAAAATAAAATTCAACAACAACCAAAATGAAATGTCAATAATTAAACAAAAAATTTTTACCAGTTCATGAAAATTAAACAAAATTCTAAATCAAATGGTTAAAAAATTGCAGTTTTTTGTGGATAACTCCAATTTCGCGTATGATCCCTAAAAGTGACCCAAAAAGTAAGTTAAACATTTGAGTGTTGAGTGTTTGATTAATTTCTCAGAAGAGAGTCGAATTCACACGACACTCGTAGATGTGAGAGAAAAATTTCCTATATGACTATTTGTTACACTTTGTCCTCAATTTTAAACAATATTGAATACTTTTCGCTTCTTTGGAAGTAAAAAAAAACATCACTTCCACAGAAGGTATAAAAATTCACTTTTGAAGTGGTTGTAAATGTTTTTAAGTACTTCGTTTTATTTTTGCTGAGTATACTATGTACGTATATACTAGGACAGCTCCGGAACCAAAAGTAGGGAGTATAAAGTAAAATTTCTCCTTCCCCCAAACTGAAAATTTTTCAAAATAAATATAAGAGTGTTGAAATAAATAAGTAAAAAAAAATAGCTCCCCCCAAAACGCTTGAGATGGTTACGCGCCTGCACTAGGCTATGAATTAGTCTACTGAATTGTCTATCGACTAGTCTTTTAACTTGTCCATTGTATAGTTTATCGACAGGTTTATTAATTATTGATTATTGATTAATTTATGAACAACTCCTTAGATTAGTCCATTTGCTGATTCATAACTAGTTCATAGACTGTTCTATGGACCACTTAATCAGTCTATGAACTAGCCTACTGACTAATTTTTGAAGTGGTCTATAGACTCTTCTATGCATTATTTTGGGCAAGTTCATGTGCTGGTGTATTGACTAGTACACGGCTGACTATTATATTGCCTAGTCAATTAGCTAGCATATAAACTATCGAGAAATTCTCTTCTGCTTTCATTCATTAGATTTTCTTTAATACAACAAATCGTAGCTAACCGTAACTAGTCCTCAGACTAAATTCCTTTATTCACTTCCCGATGTTTTGTAAAGTAATCGAGAATCGCAACAACAATATCGTTTGATTTTACTTGCAGTTTATTGATTCAAGTGTGGATCCGCTAAGTTCTAAACTGCTAATTAATGCCTTCTTAACCCTTTTCGAAGGTATCGCAGGATATTATCCTTTTTGGTATGCAGTGACATTAAATACTAAAAACTAACTAAAATGTAAAAAAATCCTGGGACACTGGTGTCCCGTATAGTGAAAGGGTTAACATAAAGTGAACAGATAAAGTAGTTAATTTTTGAATTTTTATTTGATTTGAATTAAAATAAGATTGATTTCGAAATGTAAAATCTTGAATCAATCCCCAAATGGGATAAAATTGGAATATTTCAGCAAACAATTTAAATTTGTTCGGCGTTCTTTCTAAGTCTTACAGGGAATGTTTGTTGGTATATATTTATATATTTACATGTACAATATGTAAGAGTTCGTGTATATATGTGTGAACTCATCTGTATGCAAATTAATATTTTAATTGACATTTTCTATGAATCCTTTTTATTATTTTCTGCATTTTTACTTTTATATCAAACAAGCCTTTGACTCTGAAACAAACACACACACACACACTGTCACACAATTCCCAGCCATTGTATTTAAGATTAGCTCGGTCTGTATGCATCAGTCACAGGGTGAATATTTGTAATAGTATAAAATAAAAGCAAAAATGACAACATGTGGCAGGTAGATTGAATAGATGGATGTTAGAGTTTGTAGCCAGCCTTTGACTGTGTGTGTGTGAGTGTCATATTTAGCATAACAAGTTTAATGTGATTTAGCCATCAAAGGATTAAAAATAAACAAAAGGTGTTAATTAAATATTTTTCCAACTCTCTGGCATGTATTTATTTAGTTCAGTTCAGTTCTGCTTTTTTTACTTTCTGTATTTAAAACAAAAAATATTTATGCAGATTAAGACAATATGTATGGAAATTTCTGTGTTAATATTACAAAAATGTTTAATTTAAATAAATTCGTAATAATACTTTAAGATAATTAATCGAGAGAAACAAAAAAAATATATATACATATAGTTTTAATTTTATCTGTGGGCTATTGTTAAGAAATTGTTTTCATAATTTTGATGTGAAATTTAATTAAACTTTAAAAACGATAAAATAATTAAATAAAGTTTGTAACACTTCAAGGATAAATATATCACTATCATATGCAAATATAAATAATTTGGTTAAATTTAAATATTCTTAATATGTATGTATGGATGATTATAAATTGATTATTAGCTTAAGAAATTATTATATTGTTTACAAGGGATCATATTAGCATTTAGCTATAAAGGTTTGGAAGGAAGCAAACATTGCTACAATATCCTTTACTAAAGCTATTTGTATTTCTTTGAGAACCTAGGGAAATAAGAAAGCTATCAGATCATTGATATATTGATGAGAAACATGCTGCTGATTGTTTGGTTTATAAACAAGTTGTTTCTTTTCGTTTGGCCCGATTTCAAAAGCTTTAAATGGATCCTAACAAAAATTTACATTGTAAAGTAATGAGTTATTTGTTAAAAATAACTTACAAAATACCATTTAAGGTCATTGTTATAAAATGACAATGGAGGAAAGTAAGTACCACGCTCACTTACAAAAAGGCAGTTGGATAAGTGCTTACCGATAACACCTACAAACAGCGAGTCAAGTAATTAGTGTTGTTTGTCATCAAAGATACGTCCACAGAGTATATTATTTACTTAAAGTAAGCATTTATTTGCTTAAAAGTAAGTACTTACATAATTTGTTATGTGTAGGTCATCACAAGACTGCTTCCAAAAAATGCAATCCGTATGTAGTAGTCATTAAAAAGTATGCTGTCATTATCATATTTTTAATAAGATTAAACAATTTTGACCTCACCAAATACAGAGCCATGTATACTCGTTTTTATTGCTGATTAGAGAGGGAGAGGGGGTTGTTTTGCAATTACATTGCAAAGTAAGGAGTACCTAATTTGTAAAAAATCTCTTACATAATACTGTTATAACATGGCGATGACTTAGAGTAAGTACCACTTTTACTTACAAATAAGGAGTTAGATAAGTGCTTACCGATAACACTTGCAAACAGGGAGTAAAGTAATTAGTGTTGTTTGTCTTCAAAGATACGAACACAGAGTCTATTATTTACTTAAAGTAAGCATTTATTTGCTTAAAAGTAAGCACTTACATAATTTGTTATGTGTAGGTCATTACAATACTGCTTCTAAAAAATGCAATCCGTATGTAGTAGTCATTAAAAAGTAAGCTGTCATTATCATATATTTGCTAGGATTAAACAATTTTGACCCCACCAAATACAGAACAAAACATCGGAGCCATGTATACTCGGTTTTATTGCTGATTAGGTGGGGTTGGTTCTGCATCTACGATTTCTTGTATTTGAGGTTATTGAAATATAGCAATCAACGCGAATCAATTTAAGAAGTACGGGTTTTCTTAAACCAAGTACAAAATTCTTAATTTAAGTGCGGATTGGTCCTTGAAGTTATTTTTGGGTCAAAGTCGTCTTACAGAGAACTTATTGTAGGAATCTTGAGATTGATTTAAAACCAATTGAATAAAGGAAGAATTAATCCCAAAATTAACTTGATCTAAGTTCAATTCGTACTTGATTTCATGACTTAAATGGCAAATGAATGCATGACATAAGTGGCAAATAAATAACGCAAATTATGACAAAGAATTACTGCTATCGGTAAGTGCAATCAATATCGTTGAGTATACTAAGTAGATTTATCTTTCTGAGTGGAGGACAAGACTCAACTTTTTTCTTTCAATCTGTAATATGACAATGAACTAACCTAAACGAACTCGTTCTCATTTTGAATAACAAAATAAACAAATTCTTCACTTAAACCTATTACAACTACATTACGTATGAGTTACCGCAGTTCATCACAAACAAAATAAAAATACGCCACCGTTATCGTCCAATATTGACCTGCACTAATACATAGAAGTAACGGCTGTTGTTTTGATGATATTGACACGCATTTAAAATTGCTGCCTAAAGGTCAGTAATTAAAACCACTGACACTTAAAAGAAAAAGTCACTAGTCCAAAATCATACATAATGATCTGTAATTTAAAACCATCACAATCTTAAAAGTAAGCGAAAATATACACGGAATCCAACCAACCAACACTACTTCAGTTCTTACATTCTAACTAACAACTACATACATTTTAACACATACAGTCAGTGTTTATAGTCAAAGCCTAGGATTTTTGTTATTTAATTCATAATTCACATACAGTTGCATTTCAAATTGATCAATGCAATTGTAATTGTAGCTCTAGAGGGTAGGCAGGAGGTAAAAATTGCATTGAATGCATTCCTGAATGCCAAAGTGCAGTGAGTAAAATTGTTTACTATTACACACCTGAATAGTCAAAGTGATACCACATATACTGGACTGCACTGAATATTCGTTGTGTTTGTATTTGAAAAGTACAAACAAAAACACATGTAGCATGTGGCATATCCACACATACACAAACATAGAGAGAAAGGAAGAGACACAACTTGCAACAACTTATATAAGATTTGTGTCTATATTGTTGTGGGAGGACGTGTGTGTAGGATTGTTTGTTTTTTCCATTCGAGTTAAATGAGGCGTTATGAAAACCAATTTATACACTTTGTAAAGTAAATTTGTGCACTAATTTAACATAAACTCAGCTGTCAAATGCAATAATATTAAAATTTCACATTTTGTTTGTTGTAAACCTCACCGAAAAACAAACAAACAATGAGAAAATATTCTGATATTTCATTACGACATGTGCATATTTTCAAATACATATATATGTAGTTATAAGACAACTATTTATCAAAGTTGAATTTCATTTTTAAATACATATGTGTACGATGAATGGCTGAACATTTATCAAGCTGTTCAAATACCCAGGACAAAACATACACCATTGTACTATATAGTAAAATAGAATTAAGAACGAATTAATTTCGTATTTACAAATGTAGCGTATTTTTTTTACCATTTTTAACCATTTTCAATAGGCTTTGTTTTTTGGATTTTGTACCAAATTTCATTGAATTATTTTTAAAATTGGGACCTGTAGTTTGATTACAAAGTTTGCATGGACGGACAGACAAAGCTAAATCAGAAAAGGATTCTAAGCCGTTTTTTATACTTTAATATTATTGTGCGTTTCAAATACCAGCACAAACCAAATATACAATATAAAGTGGTGTAGGTTATTAGCAAATGAGATCCTTTGGATTTACCAAATACCGAGCATTATCATAGAGTTCTAAGCATTCGTCTAGTTGTTAGTAGATATTTTTACGAAAAATAATAAAACATCGATTTGTCACTAAAAATTAAATTCAATTTTTCACTTAAAATTCAATTTTTCACTTAAAATTCAATTTTTCACTTAAAATTCAATTTTTCACTAAAAATTCAATTTTTCACTTAATATTCTATTTTTCACTAAAAATTCAAATTTTTCACAAAAAATTAAAATTTTCACTAAAAATTAAATTTTTCACTTAAAATTAAATTTTTCACTAAAAATTCAATTTTTCACAAAAAATTAAATTTTTCACAAAAAATTAAATTTTTCACTAAAAATTAAATTTTCCACTAAAATTTAAATTTTTCACTAAAAATTCAATTTTTTACTAAAATTAATGATTTACCGAAATTAATGATTTTTCACTAAATAGTGAAGAACTTTCACTATAAATTCTTCTTTTCACAAAATAAAATTCAGATTTTTAGAAAAAATTTAAATTTTACTAAAAATCTGATAGTCACTCAAAAAAGACAACATTTCACTTAAGAATTCAAATTTTAATGAAACGAAAAAGCATTTACTTTAAAACAATGATGAGTGCAGTAGAACTAGAGTAGCTCCAATGACTGAACATTATTGTCGAAAACTAACCCATTAAAAGCCTATCCCCAAAAAAGGGCTGGGGTTATTAGTCTCTTCCTTTTTAGAGATTGGCGTAATATTAGTAATATTCCATCATGCAATGAACTCACCGGCATGGTATGTATAATGTGCTGAAATGATTGGTTAATGGACGAGCTAGCATCGAAGAGTACTACTTCAAGACCAGTGCTGAAGTGCCATCTGGCTCAGGGACTTGTTTATGTTGAGGTGTCTTTGGAGGTCCCCCCGGGGGCATGTTACCTTGGCGAGACCTGCGCCTTGGTGTTATTGCAATCCCGGGGTATAAAGAGGTGGCCAATACCTCCAGTCTGACCGGGACTGAAAAATTGGTTACAGTCTACTTCTTGGCTTAGTCCTTGCATAGATTGCCAGAGGTCAGACCGCAGGACTATGTCTTGGCTGGTCAGTTGGTTGAGGTTCCTTCGGGATCCACGTAGTGGTTGTGGTTTAAATAGTCAATATTTCGGTATAAGTTCGGTGCTGTTGCCGAAAACAACAGATAACCGACAGAGGAGTGACTGTGGGACTAAATGGTATTAATTTTATATGATACGGGATGAATGTGAGAATCGGTGGGCCTTACCCCACCCGTCTACCTAATGAATGTGTCGTATATTTTTCTCTTATGAATGTGTCGTATAAATGAGATATTTGCTGGGTTGAATGATGATGGATGAAAGGTATCATATACATTTGATACCATTGAATTTTCCTTCCTTGTCCAAATATGTTCAGTTTTTACTCTGTTCATATCAGAATTACCACAGTGAGTCCCTGTGAGTAAGAACACGGTTTATTGAGGATCCTACTTCGGTCCACTGGTTACGTCTCTAGGTGTTGTTGCCGAATCAACAGAGGACATAAAATGGTAAAGAGATTAAATAGCTCGAGTATTCCAGCAAAGTTCTTGTGCATGGACCGGTCAGAACCAATGTACAATAATTGCCACCTGCTTTCTTCATTGAAGAACAAAGGGACGATGGTAGACCGTTCTCAAGTCTACCCAGAGGATGAAAAAGACCACCGTGAGATAAGGCCGTCAGGGCAGGTGCTCACGTTAGAACTCTCGACATTCCTGTCATTTGAGGTGGAAGTATTACGTGCTTGCTTTAAAATAAGTACTTAAAAAATGAAGAGTTAAAAGTAGAAACTGGAGGTCATTAGTTGACGCACAATTGACTACTTATACAATGTTCTTGTGAGTACAACAGCAGCCCAACAAACTCCAGATTCAAGTTCGAATCCTTAACATTTCATATGTCTGCTATTAAACATCATCTCAAAGTAATAAGTTACGTTGATAATAAATCACTTTTCAATGTAAATTTTGGTGGGTGGGAAAAATTTTTTATTTATAAATTTCTAATTTAAAGTTCATACCAACCTCTAAACGAGTGATTTTTTTTAATATCTTAAAGGCACCATTTTTAATTTCATACACTTTTTTATAAAATTTTTAATATCATTTTTTAACCTGCAGTACCAACTTAATATCATAAACTAATTTTTGTATAAATTTAGCATACATGAAGAAGTCATATATTGATTAAAAAAAAGACAACAAAATTAAAAAAAACTAAAGCAAATATGTATATTAATAGTTAAAAGTTGTTTCACAAAATCCCTAAAAATCTATATTTTATGATTTCCATTACCCTTACCACAACAAAACTCTTTAAGTTTTCCATGATGCCTTTAACATGCTACTTGCATTTGTATTTATATTGACTTCACATCCACAAAAAAAGAAAAACGAAAGGACATTTACGGCGAGAATGTCAAAAGCAAACAAGAAAGGAAACAAAGTTAAATTAATGGCAACATAGCAGGTAATCCCTCAAGGCCATGATACACTCACTATCCCTAAGGCCTATAAGGGCCAAATAAAGCATCAACCAAAAGATGTGGAAAAAATGGAAAACAGAGTAAAAATTGAGAAAAAAAAATAAAAGGCAAGAAAGAAAAGTATACATTGCATACTAACTGTATACGATGTTGGCGACATTTTTGTACTCCAACTGGACTGGAAACGTTTAATTTAACAACACATTTGAAGAATTTATTAAACAAGTGGGAGAAGAGAACAAGTACTATAAGGATGATGTGGTTGTATAAGAGTAACTGCAAAACCCTGTAGTTCTAGGTGAAAGACTAGGGATTTTTTGAAAATATATTTTGATTATAATTGAATAACTTCTGTTAAGTTTATTAATAACTCTCCTAAGTTCAACTCAGAAAAACAAAATTGACTTCTTTTTGATGTGATTGCCTCAGAAGACAAAAATTACAATTATCTTCTCTGATCACAAAATGTCATTCAAAAATCTACTGCCTAAAAGTATACCTCGTCTCCTTTTAAAACTGCTGGTGTAGCACACAAAATGCTACTTGTTACTGTGTGTGTGTGAGTGTATGGAAAAGCATTTCAAGCGTAGCTTCTTCATATCAACCTTTTTTTAAAACCATTATTAGCCGCCGGACGTTGTTGAGTGCATGTGTGGTAGTTTATGTGAACGAGTATTGAGTTGGGTACATATATCACCACTAAAGGATCTTTAGTTTTAACACTAAATATACCAATTTTCTTATAAAATCAACATCAAATCAAATAAAAATCTTATTTTTTTCATAAAAAAATTTAAACAGTAAACTCCTTTTAAAATATTAACGATTTTTTGTTTTGGTGTTTTTAGTGTTAATTTGCAGTCAAAGAAACCAATAAGTAAGTTGTGCCAAACATGCAACAACATACATTACATTTTCACCGGAATTAGTTTGATACCATTTCGTTGAATTTCTTATGAATATTTTGATTCAAAATTTTTACATTGAAGTTAAGAAATTGCTTGTTCTACTGAACTTGTTTTAAAAGTAAACTCTTCAAATGTGAAGGACAAATTTGTAAAAGAAAACTATACATTATAACCCAGCAAAAACTTACATATATTTAATAATGATGAAAAGGTATAACAATTTACTTTTCAATGACTAGTGTTTTATTACTTTTAAGTACTCTTAGAATAACTTACATATAATCAGATAAGTATTCTTTGTAAGCATTTTTTTGTTTCTTAAACAAAACTACTTTTTTACTCCTTCTTTGTATGTAATTAAATAATGTCTCCAAAGTCATTAACGTGTTAAAATAGTGAGTTAAAACGCTTACGGATAAGTAGTGAATAATTTAATACATTATTTTAAATGACAAAATCATCGGAGACAAATACTTACCTGCTAGCTTCAAATAAGCATGTAAATAAGTAATTATAAATATGTTGTCAACTATGTTGATATCAAAATACTATCGAAAAGGATAAAAACATTTGTGTCGTGTTCACTGTCGTACCGGTTTAACGATAGTTTATGATAGTGTGCCTTAAGAGTAATTTCGAAAAGAAGTCTTTGTAAACGTAAATATGAACCGATATTTTTTTTTAATTTTCTTTGAAAGTGTTTCTGTATCTTCTTAAAACTCAAAGAAAAATAACAACTAACCAAAACAAAACTTCCAATATTAAGATTTATTTTCTTAAAGACATCATAACAATACTTTGATTTTTAATCACGATTTAAACACTTACACAAGCAACTGCATCATTCAAACATCACATTCGAGCTTAATTACGACCATATCCTGTCAACTTAAATTCTATTTCCACATTTTGTTGCACAAACAGTTCATATAAGTTCAAGCTTGTGTTTGTAGAAGTGTATTACAACACGAATACTTACCAAACCATCATGTAACAAATATAACCTTCATTATAATAGTATATCGTCTCTACTGGTACTTTATGACTGAAATATTCCACCATCATACACTCATAGTACACTGAAGGTGTATTATGTAGATTTTCTTTTTTAGTTCATACCATAGAAGAAGCTATACACATTCAGTATGATGATGAATTTGTTTATATGTCGTTCAGTCATTCGTCTATAGTACTTACTTCTTCTGCTTTTTTTCACTTATGACCGCCGGCTACTTTTTACTCTTATAACCGTAGGGAAATACTTCGTTGGTTTTCAACAATTACTTGAGTATGAGAGCACAACAACGGCCATGTGTCTGAATGTATAAGTTGTGCCATATACTTCCACATCCTTCGTAATAATAATAACGGTTTCAATTCATATCCTCTTATGAGTAAAACAACCCAATAGTTTAAAAAGGAAACAAAGTATCAATATTTTTAGAAATATGTAGCTATTTGCCCGAAGTTTGTACTATAGAGATAATTTAAAGAAAACTTTTATCACTTCTATATATGATCTAGTAACAAATCCTTTTAATCAAGCTCAAGGGTAACTTATGAGGCTGGCTGAAACAACTACTTTGGAACTCAATCCTCCCGAACTACTGACAACTAATGTAGAGTATCCTTTCTAAAAAAGAAAAATTATGATGATTTCAATTCAGTTCAGTTTAGTGCTGCTGCATATTTTTTCTATATTTCTTGTCTCTTTTGTTATTTCCGTTTAAGTCTACGTCCTCGTCAATTCAACTCATCATCATCACCATCATGAACCTCATCAACGAATGGGTTTGCACTGTGTATCGCAGTATATAGGTAGGAGTGTATGTCCTTAACGCTTAAGGCCTTTTATTCCAATTTGTGGTTGTGGTTTTAAGTATTGTAAGGTTCGGTTCTGTTTTCAGTTTCTTCTAGGTTCTTTTTCTTTTCATTTTGCATTTCTTGAACTCCTACTGCACTCTGATGATGAGGTGGCAACTTACGTATGGAACAATAAATATGTGTAAAGAAAGGACATTTAAATATGTGTTTGTTTCTATGTATGCCAAACAAAATAGTAGACATTTCATCTGTATATGAAAATTATTAAAATTTTTTCTTGAAAACACAACTATTGGTTTATCTCTTTTTATGGATTTGTTACATTTGTATTTCAAGAATATTTGGACAAAAAGAAATTTAAAATATTTTATGACTATTAAAAGTGTAGAAGTGGATTAGAACTGAACTAGAACTGAAATAGAACTGAACTAGAACTGAACTAGAACTGAACTAGAACTGAACTAGAACTGAACTAGAACTGAACTAGAACTGAACTAGAACTGAACTAGAACTGAACTAGAACTGAACTA
>NC_060954.1:59400126-59437863 GCF_022045245.1 Lucilia cuprina
CTAGTTCAGTTCTAGTTCATTTCTAGTTCAGTTCTAGTTCAGTTCTAGTTCAGTTCTAGTTCAGTTCTAGTTCAGTTCTAGTTCAGTTCTAGTTCAGTTCTAGTTCTAAAGATATGTAAAATATAAATAAATACATTTTAGGATATCCCAGATTACTTTCAAGCATTTTAGTTTTAATTTAAACATTACTGTGAAAATGTAATCTACCTTATGATAATAAAATGTGCAATTTTTGTGTTTGGAATTTAAGTATGCTACTACCAGAAAAACTTCTCACGTCTTATTTTCTATTCATCATTTGCATATTGGACTTTGATGGAAAGAAAATGTGTAAGTAGTAAGTTGAATGCTATAATATGCTAATTTCTTTACAATTTGCAGCACAACTGAAGTATTCTTTAAAGAGTGTTTTGAAACAAAATGAAAATATTTCAGTCTGTTAAGAAGTTGGTTATCATATGTGTATATACAAATATATAAATGGGATTTAAAGCCCAAATCCAGTGGTTAATAGTTTAACATACTTTCAATTGCTTTGCTATAGATCAGATCCTTAAACTAAAAAAGTTGCTATTAATTGAAATTATATTTTAGTCTGTTCTAACCTGTAAGCGCTGTTATGGTATTAAAAATTCGTGGTTATTTCTCCTTATTGCTAGTTGTTTTTTTTAATGCTTAACATAATGCCAGCTAAAGAAACTTGTTAGTAATAAATATTTATGGCTACTTTGCATTGCAATATCTACTTATATATGTATGTGGCTAACTTTACACTGATACTTAACAAACAAGTTTTTTTTTACATCAAAAAAATTATGTATAATTAGCATGCAATACAGTCAAGATAATTTGTTGTGGTAAGCAAGAAAGAAAGAAAAAAACAAGAAATAGATTCAACTTTTTGTTTATCTGCATTTCAAAGAAAGTGATTAATGACTGGCTTGAAGAAAAGTTTATTTTAAAAGAATAACAATTGCTAAATAGGTAGATAAAACTAAAATGGAATCAAAGATTTTGTTTAAGTAGTTTTATCTATAAATTTAACGGTTAAAATTACACTTTTTATGAACATGTCTTAAGGAAAATGATGGATAATCTCCTTGAAAAAACTGACAGATAGACGGACATAAATTAGGCGACTCTGCCAGCTTATCTATAAGGTACCATTCTTGCGATGTTTAAGGGTTTAACAATCCTGTTTATTGACAATTAAAATTTCAATAAAACGAAATTATTTTCAATTAAAAATAAAGCCTTTTAGTAAGAGTTCTAAAACATCAAGAAAACATTTTCTTAGCAAACATTCGTGCAAAGAAAATTGGCAAGTAACCTTATTAAGGATTACTTTAAGTGGCCTTTGTCAATAGCCTTAAGGATTTCCGTTAAATTGGAAATTTAAAAAAGAACCCAAAAACAGTTATATTACAAAAAAAATTTGAGACAATTTTCCCTGATAAATACCTTAGCACACGCCTTGTTTCCTAATTAAACAATTTCTTTATTTTAATTTATTTTTTTACAGTTTTTTTTACCCAAAAATTAGCATCTAAATAAATACTAACTCCTGGTATTTTCTTACCATTACAGAGCTCTTCAAAAAAAATTTTCTCCATTTAAGGAATGCTGGTGAGTTTTTAATCATTTTTATGTTTTTTTTTTAATTTGAACTTTTTTTATTCTTGGTGTGTAACAATAAATTAGTAAAAAAAAATATACAAGAAAATGTTGCTGACAGTCTGACAGACATATTGACAGTTAAATCTACAACAAATATTGTATAGCTGTGTAATTTTTTTACATTTTCATAATTTGAAGAATCAGTCACAGAATAAACTTGGTATAAAATAAATGACTGAAAATGAATAAATTCTTAACTTTACTGAATGTTGCCAAATCCTCAACCCTTTAGTTATCGCCACCCTCTCAGACTTTGTGCCTTCAAATATTACATAATTATTTTCCTAACTGTCTGTCTGTCAGTCAGTAACTCATCATACATCTGAACCACCCAACCAGTTTTACTAAAATCAAAAAAAAAGGGTTGGAAAATTTTTTAATTAAAGAAATTGTGTCTAATTCAGGTGAAATTATATCCTCAAGATATCTGCAAAAGAAAAATTTATTTATTTTTATTACATCTTTTTTATTTTTTTCAAGTGTGTGAGTTATCCAAAAAAAAGCAACAAAATTTTCTCTTAAAGGGATTTTTAGCCAAAAACAAAAAAACTCATTAGAATTAATAAGCGTTTCATATTAAAATGTTATAGAAAACATTTCTGTGTAACACTCATAAAATGTCTAAAAAGCATCTTTAATTTTCAACCCAAAATTACAAAAAAAAAAAAAAAAATTAGTTGATAACTGCTGCTGCCTTTCAGTTTTTTTCTTTGTTTAATTGTCTCTCTCCTATTTAATGGCCATAAAAGATGACCATGATAGCTGTTTTATGTATGTATGTGTGTATGTATAAATAAGTCCAGCCTGCCTACAATCTATCTGTTCATACATAGGACTTTATAGGAAAATTACCGAAAACACAAAAAATATATATTTTGGGTTTTCTATTGCAATAAAGGAGTTGTTCACACAGTTACACATAATTATAGGAGGGTGGTTAAATATGTTTTTGTGATATACTCTTTATTCGTTCAAATTAGAAAAAAATGTGAAAAAATTATATCTTTAGCAAATAATCAACTTGATTTGTATTTACTCAACAACTTACCTTTGACTACTTCTTTTTTTCTGCATTACTTAGTAATATTATAAGTAAGTTATTATTTTTTGATCTTAACATATTGTTTTCCTTCGTTGTTTTTAATACAAATGAAAACAAATATTTTTTAGGAGAAACATTTTTCTACGAAACAAAACTCTTTATTTAACTGTTTATGTGCTGGCGATCATAGTAAGTACTTACCTAATTCCCTATTTGTAAGCGAGCATTACAAATACTTGTCTCCAACGTCAAACCCTTAATTATACTCTACACTACAATAGTTCCCCCCGGGTGCATCTTACCTTGGTGAAGCCACCACCTTGGTGTTATTGCAATCCCGGGGAAAAAGGGGTGACCAATACCTCTAGTCTGGCCGTTACAGTCTTACATAGATTGAAAAGAGGTCAGACCAGAGCACCACATATTCTGGTACTACGGGTGGCCAGTTGCCGAAGGACTATGTCCTGGCTGGTCAGTTGGTTAAGGTTCCTTCGGCATCCACGTAGTGGCTGTGGTTTAAACCCAAATTCGCGGGAAGAGTAAGTTGCGGTTAAAAGACTGATGTAAGGTAAAGTCAATATTTCGGGATAAGTTCGGTGCTGTTGCCGAAACAGATACCCCACAGGGTAGTGACTGTGGGACTAAGCGTTGGAAATGGGTTGGTATTAGCTGTATATGGTATAGGATGAATGTGAGGTACGGCGCGCCTCACCCCACGCGTCTACCTATAATGAATGTATCGTATGTTTTTCCCTCATGAATGTGTCATATAAATGAGATGTATGCTAAGTTGTATGATGATGGATGAAAGTTATCATATACAAATGATACCATTGAATTTTTCTTCCTTGACCAGATATGTTCAGAGTATACTCTATTTGTATCAGTATTTTTACACTGTGTCCCTGTGAGTAAGAACAAAGTCCTCGCCTTATTTGATGGATTCGTACTTCGGTCCACCGGTTACGTCTCTTAGTGCTGTTGCCGAATCAACATAGTCCATCCAATGTTCAGAGATTGGATAGCTCAAGTACTTCAGCAAAGTGCTCGTACATGGACCGATCCAGTCCATGTACAAAAATTGCCACCTTAGTTCTTCTTTGAAGGATTCAGGGGCGATGGTAGACCATGTTCATGAACCATGTTCATAGAACATGGTTCTTCCCAGTGATTGAAAAAGACCACCGTGGGGTAGTGCATCATGCCCTACTCGGCATTCTACATAGCAATAGTGGGGTGGGTATTAATTGTTAGTTCTGATGCTTGTAACACAAAATAATATTTATCCTACACAAATTAAGCAAAATCGACTCAGAGTCACTTTCAAGGTCGATTTAGCTTTGTTTGTCTGTCCTTTCGTCCGTGTGTGTGTCCATGTAATGCACGCTACAAGCGGCCAATATTGACAACTTAGAGATAATTGTACCCACCGATACTTGTTTTCCCCAAGCCATACCCGAACTGTGGTAACCATTAATACAAAGCTATCGGTTCATCGTTCCCAAAAAATATCCTCCGTAGACTTGTGCCCTAAATAAAAACATACCGCAATTGAAAAACTAAAACCAAAATTTTCGGCAACCGTAAGGCATAGTCTAGCGCAACATATAGAAAACCGCTTGGAAATCGGTTATTATACAGATGGTTCTAAGCTGGAAGCAGCGATTTGGAAGGACTCCTTAAAGCTTACAGGCTTAGAGCAACTGAGTAAGTCCAGAAGCCTTCTCAGAATGAATGAGTCCATTGTTAGTGCGATTATAATTATTGAACCCAATTACATAAAATTTTATTAACGGATTATGACGAGTTTATTGCATGCATGAGTATCTGTTATTTCAATGGAACGCTATAAGCGATGTTTATCTAGATACTATATATAGAGAAAGCATTATAGCCTTAAACTTAAAACACTGACCTCGCATTTTCAACAGATATTTTCATACTTGCCCTAACTACAAGCAAACGAAAAAAATGCATAAATGTCGAAATCTCTGTTTGTGTGTTTTTGATGCATTTCGTAAAATATGTATGAATGTATGTATGTGTATGTGTGTGAGCGTGTATGTAGCAAGTATTCTACCACAGACTGAAGCAATTGCAATAGCAATTGTAGTTTAATCGTACTCATAATTATGGCCAAAATATAAAATCCAACAAAACCCAAAAAATGTCTTTCCCCCACAAAAAAAGGAAACCACAAACCAACATAAATGACCATTAAAAATGTTGTTGAGATTATAACTACAATGGATTATTGCAAATGGCAGTAAGTGTTAAGCGAACAATGGCATGTTATGGCTACAGTATCAGTATTATATGACCACAAACAAACTTACACATAGAGATGCTAGCAGATGCATAATTTTTAAATATTTTTTTTTAATATTTGCCTCATAAAAGATTGCACCATAATTACCACTGAATATTTTATACATTTTCATTTATGTACTTTTTTTCAAAATATTTTTTTTTCATTCGTTTGTTTATTCCTTTTTCTATGTGGCATTAATTCTTAGGCACAAATTTCTGATTAAAATTTTTATGCAGCAAGTTATCTCTTACTAAACATTACACAATTTAGCAAATAATTAAAATGTTTAAAATTTAAAAATAAAATTCTAACAAATAAAAAGTGAAATGTCAATCACTTTTATACAATATTTTCTCAACCCATGTAATCTCGTTAAAATGAAAAAAAAATCATTTCATTTTCCATTAATTAAAATGACCTTGTTCATGAATTTTAAAAATAAATTTTATAATTTAATTTTATACAATAACAGTAGAAACTAAAACAAACAAATCTATTACTAGACTTACGTCTCGTATTATGTAAATTACATTTTTTGGTTTATTTCCATAATAAATTGAATTTAATTCAAAACTTTTATTTTTCACACTTTGAATGAAGCATTTTATTTCTTTTTAAATTCGAATTTCTTATTGCGCCATTAATTGCATCACAGCTCTCATTGGTTTAATATACAATTGTTGTGTGAGTGTGTGTGTGTTTTTCAGTTTAGTTTTAAAAATCCAGCAAAAAATTAATTTGACTTTAAATGAAAAATTCTTTGAACTTGATCCATGAATTCAGTGAATTAATTAATGTTTTTTAAATTGTTTTCCAAGTAGATTTTTTAAAACATTAATTTTCTGTTTTAAAGTCAAGGTTTTATTCGGTTTTACTAATTTAGAATTAGAATTGGTAATAGACGGTAATTAACAGTCGGAAATTGGAAGATATATTTCATTTATTGTTTTGTTTGCACTATGGGAATGGGTAAAATATAAAGTGAAAAAAAAAACTAAAGAAAAGGTGAACTAAAACTAAATTAGAATAGAACTATATCTGAACTAGAACTGAACTAGAACTGAACTAGAACTGAACTAGAACTGAACTAGAACTGAACTAGAACTGAACTAGAACTGAACTAGAACTGAACTAGAACTGAACTAGAACTGAACTAGAACTGAACTAGAACTGAACTAGAACTGAACTAGAACTGAACTAGAACTGAACTAGAACTGAACTAGAACTGAACTAGAACTGAACTAGAACTGAACTAGAACTAAACTAGAACTAAACTAGAACTAAACAAGAACTAAACTAGAACTGAACTAGAACTGAACTCCAACTAAACTAATCCTGGACTCTTTTATTTTTATTTTATGTGATTTTACGCAAACATTTAAAATTTTCTTGCTACATATTAGTTTATTTTATTTTGGTTAGTGATTCCTTTTTCTTAAAAAAAATAATTTTTTAAATAATACAATGTATTTGTTTAAACTTTCTATTGATTTTTTTCCATTAAAAGTTATTTTCAATTATGTTTCGATTATACATCATGTTCTTTAGTAGTATTTGCAAAAATATTAAAGTATAAGTTTTGCATTAAAAGCTGAAATTTTAATTATCACGTACTTGTACTCATTACAGAGAAACATTTGCTGTATGTGTACAGTTTTAAATATTAGTATGGATTTATTTAGATTTTCTTTTGTTAAACAAAATTTTAGCAAACTAAATTTGAAATGAGTTATTCCGAACTTAAAAAATATTTATTATTTAACATGAGCTGTATATATTTATCTTTATTAAATAACACTTTAGTTAAATAACTTAAAGGTGAGTTATTCGGAAATAATAAAAAAAAAAATATTCTTTTACACGAGCTAATTTCCATATAATCTTAAATGCATATTTGCATATATGCCCAGCTAAAACTTACACTGAAATGTAAGTTGTTCAGCAAGTACAACTCATTACTATGTTTGTATCAAGAAAAATTATAGATCTGATATAAGCACCGAAAATGAAATTTTGATTCATTTCGCAAATTTTTGTAACGGGGTCTAATATCTTAGATGAACTATAAGTGAAACAAATTTGGCAACCCTTGGAGTAAAACGTGTTTTTATCAGTTCTCAAGTCGCCATTATAAAAAATTATAAGTAATTGCAATATTACAAAAAAGAAATATATATGAACTGAACTAGAACTGAACTAGAACTGAACTAGAACTGAACTACAACTGAACTACAACTGAACTAGAACTGAACTACAACTGAACTACAACTGAACTACAACTGAACTACAACTGAACTATAACTGAACTAGAACTGAACTAGAACTGAACTAGAACTAAACTAGAACTGAACTAGAACTGAACTAGAACTGAACTAGAATTTTGTGATAACTAAACTAGAACTAACTAAAACTGAGCTGTAACAAAACTAGAACTAGAATTTTATGATAAATGAACTAGAACTAAACTAAAACTGAAATAGAACTAAACTAAAACTGAACTAGAATTGTTTTAGAACCGAACTAGATTTGTAACAAAAACTCTTTAAAGGTTCTTGTTTATATGTATGTGTGGATATTAAAAAAAAATATTGGTATAATAAGAGTGTCCGTTAATTAGTACTATTTTACAATTTTCTTTGAAAAAAAGCAAGTCCCCCACTTGTTACACAAAAACGACCGAAATTAATAACGCAAATTATTTATTTTATTTCTTTTGGCATTCTCTACAGTCAAACAAAGTAATTAAAACAAATAGCGCCATTTTTATTTTAAGAACAATTTTGTCTCTCAATTTAATTTATTATTTTGTATTTTATATAAAAATAGAATTATTTTTCAACAACTTGTGAGGTGTCGCTCGCAACGCATTCACAAAATGTTTTGCTGTACGTACACGCACACACATGTGACGACAACTGAGTGAATTTGTTTTTTAGTTTGAAATTTTTTCAAATATATATTTTTTTTCATTAATTCTAAAATTTAACAAGGCCATTTATTTCTGGAAAATTTATTTTGTTTATATTTTTCGTTGTTGTTTTTGTTTTCTTTAGGTTTTAGAGGTCAGTAGTGAAAAATTTTGTTTTGCGTGTGAAACATGTGCTTCGGAATTACAAATAATGATCGTGTAAATTTGGAAAAGGAGGAGCATTTTTTAGGTACCTTACTGTGTATTTTTTTTAAGTTCAATGTACTATTAGGGCGTTGATCATTTTATATGTTTTGTTTATTAATTAAATTTGGCCCAGACATTCGATTATGGTCGAGGGCTAAATTTTTTTTTTAGGCAATGACGTTAAATTTGTTCATGAATTTGAACTGTGGATAGTTGAACTTTTGCTGGGGAAAGAAAATGATAATTCGTTGTAATATTTTTACTTCCTGGTTCTTTATTTGTTTAAATTTAGAAATAACATATTGCTGGAAATATCTAGATATTTTAAGACGATTTTTTAGTTGAGTTTTTTTTTCGATTCAAAATTTTAACTTGATTATTAGCTTTATACAAGTTTTATTACCAACCTGTTGAGAATTATAAGCTTTAGAAAACCTGCTGTAACTTGTACGAATAAAATCTTGTATTTTCCTTTTCATTTAATAGTACAATTTTATTTTCATTATAAATATTATTAAAAATTATAAATAAGAAATTAAATAATTTTTATGAAAATATAAAACTAAAAAAAATCAGCTGTCAACGTAAGATGTATAAAGTAAATTTAAAAAAAAATTAAATATTAATACAATTATAGAATTCACAAATCAAAAATAAAAATTTAAAAATTAAATAAAATATTCACAGCTAAATTATAACTGTTATGGAAAATATTGAAACTAAATATTGAAATATATGCAAATATTTGTGAATTCTTTAAATATAAAATAATTTTACACAAAACAAAATATTATTTTGTTTTTTTTCACACTTAAAATCTAAAATTTAGTACATAATTTTACAAATATATAAAATTATTATTTAAAAAATATATATATAATGATTTCTTGCTCATTTTTAAATTCATTTCATTAATATTTTTTTATAGACTTAAATTAAAACACAGCATTTTTGACCATTTTCACAATCTGTACCCGGTCTTATAAGAGTTTTGTGGCAACGATCCATACATTGACCCAAATGTTCTTTACAGGGAGCTGGCCTTACAGGTACTGGAGTCAGTATTATTGTTTTTTTTTATATCGTTGAAGTAGACATTGTTGTTCATTGTTTATATGAAATTAAATGGGATTATAATGGAAGGAATAGAAATGCAAATAATACCAATTAGATTCTTTTTTTTCTATATGTTTAAGGAATTGTTTTGTGTTAGTTTTTTTAATGTTAAAATTTTTGTCTTATTTTGTTTGGAATTTTACTATATTTATTATTTGTGTTATTTTGTTTGAGTGTGTTAGTAATTTGATAAAAAAAAAGTGTTGCAAGTTTAAAATAAGTTAATTTGTTTGTGTAATTTATTATTTCTAACTTACATTCATAACAGCATTCAACGCCACGATGGGCATTTGAGGGACACAATCCTTTGTTGCTGGTGGGTTCATTACAATCGCTGCTGTGTACACACAAACCACCTACTAAAACGCATTCTCGATCACCTTGATAGACTTTGACACCTTGGACCACTAAGAATTTGAAAAAAAGGAAAATATATTTTATTTAATTGGTATATTAATATCCTTTAAATAATTTAATAAAATTTATTTATGACCATGTTTTCAACAAATGAACAGACATAATAGGTTAGATTACTTATTAAGTACTAGATACTTATATAGTTCTTTTGTGGG
The DNA here is from genome assembly GCF_022045245.1 of Lucilia cuprina. NCBI lineage: Eukaryota > Metazoa > Arthropoda > Insecta > Diptera > Calliphoridae > Lucilia > Lucilia cuprina. The sequence goes on from NC_060954.1 coordinate 59,409,960, forward strand.
TCAACAGATAAATGGACTGACGGACAGACATAAACACCTTTTGTTGTTCTATGACCATATATTTTTATATTTTTTTTTTTACAAACGAAATGATTCAGAGTCATAAAATAAATTTATAAAATTCAATCATGATCAATCATGTCTTCAACACATAAACATACATACTGGGCTAGATTACTTATATGTATGATACTTATATAGTACTCTTGTAGTTCAACAGATAACGGACTGACGGAAAGACATGATCACCTTTTGTTGGTCTATGGCCGATATTTGTATGTGTAACAAACGAAATTCGGAGTAAGATTACAAATTTACGTCAACAAAGATCTCTCTGAAGATCTCATTTATTTAGAAAAAAAAAACTTATTTATTTAAGAGCTGCTTGCACGAGCTCTCTATACTTTATTGGAATTATGCCAGACGATCAATTTTCGTGTTAAGGGACGAATAGACATACATGTATAGATTACTTAAGAATCTAAAAAGATCCAGAATGTATTTGTAGACCAATAGACAGACTGACCAACACATCGGCAAGATGGCCTTAGAATCTCTAATAGGGAAGTAGTTTATACCCTTCGGTATGAAGAGTTGTATTGTGTTTAACAAGACCTTTCTTAAGCAGACTTATTATGAAAAATACAAATCTAGTTAAGAAAATACTTTTTGAATTGTATTATTATGCTGATGATTAATATTCTTGTCAAGGAACAAAGCTGTTCTCTATATATGCACCTTTTTAAACTCACTGCAGCTATTTTGTCTTTCCGTTCGATTCTCTCCTCCGTGAATATATCAAAATTTATTTTTTTTTTTTTTGGCAAAAATCAATTTTTTTATGAAAATTTCGTAGTTTTGATAAAGAAATCATAATGTTGAAGAAATTTTCATATATCTGATAATAATCATATTTTTTAAATAACTTTTTTTAAAATATTTTTACTAACACAAAGCATCTTTGATAAAAAATCTTGTCTTTGAAGATAAATGTGATTTCTAATAATTATAAATATCATATAAAAATCATATTTATTATGAAAAATCATATTATTTATAAAGACGTGTTTTTGTTGAAAAAATTAAAGCCTTCAAGTCGATTTTTCAATTTATCATATAAAAACTTGTTTTTACTAAAAAAAAAATCCATTATTTATTTAAGTAAAACATTTTCACTTACAATATTGTTTTCTATAAAGAAAACTGTTCTATAGAATACCATTTAACAGAGACAAGATCTTTTACAGAAAACTAAACGTTAAAAAAAATCATTTTTCTATATAAAATTACTTTAGAAATCATTTTTCTATATAAAATTACTTTAGAAATACACTTTTCTATACAACAAGTCTCTTGCAGAAAACTTTTTCAGAATACAATTTTCTGTAAAAAGAAACTGACTTAAGAATATGATTTCTAAAGACAACTGTGTTAAGGAGACAACACTGACTGGAGAAGGCAATTACTTCACATATGTATCTTTATAAATAACTAACTTACCAAGGTTAATTTCTATAAAAATTTTGTTTATTTTGTATAATCTAAAGATACCTTCTTAAACGATAACTGTCGAAACAGACATTTTATCGTCCGATTTATCTGTCCTATAATACTTTTGCTAGTCCATATGTTTAGAGCGAGTATTTATTAGCTTTTTAATAAAAATACTGTAATTACTCTATAATAACTACTACATACCGTCTGCATTAATTTTAAGTACATTTATAACGACTTACACATAGAAAGAAAATAGTTTTTCTCTGTGAAAAAAGTGATGCACAGTTTAGAGAAGATAATTTCTTTTACAGAACTTTTTTTCAATTTCAATTCAATTTTCTATAAAAAGAAAATTCGGTACTGAAAGGTACTGTTCCATCAACCGTATATACATATATGCAACAGCTGCGGATCCAGCTAGAGTGTTTTTTTTTTTTTTGGGGGGGGGGGGGGGGGGGGGGAGTGGTGGGTTAACTCCTGTTTTTTTTCTACTTATTTTTTTTTTCTTTTTTCCTCATTTTTATATTTTGTATGAGTAGGGGGAGTACATCCCTTTTCCCCGGTGGATCCGCGCCTTCATATATGTATATTAAAACTAAAGCAAAAGTTGAAAAAGAAATTGACTAGGATCCACTGTCATAAGTTGACATAATCTAGACATTATTCGAAAAGATGTCAATTAGATTTAGGTCCATTAGTTTTTCATAATTTATTGTTTTATCGGGGTGCTATTTATCCTCGTTTATCAGAACTACTTTGGCAAGGAACTTGATAGTTTGAGTCAAATTTAGTGGCAATTGATGGATCCGAACTTGACCGAGAAAGAAAAAATTTTGCCATCAAGGCAGATGCTTACGTTCGATACATTGAGAGTTCTAAAATACCATTAGTACCATTTTCAAACTCGACCAATAGAAAAATATCTAGCTCTTGTCTTCGTTTGATTCTATGAAACTGTCAACTTTAAAGAAGTCATATGTTCTTTGCCAAATTATAAACACAATCGCTAAAAACATATGGCATTTAAAAAAGTTTACTTTAAAAATATAAATTGAAAATTTCTTGTTGCCCTTAATTACTTTTATTTAAAATTATTATCTTTATTAAGATAACCTTTTCTTTCATTCAAACCGCAAAAAAAAAAATAAACAAAATTTTGCTTTTAAAACACTTTTGTTTATAGTAAATTTGCAAGGCGCTGACCCAATTTTCTACATATTCACTTCAGATTGAATACTTTTAACAATTTCATAAAAATAATACAAAAAACAGATGCGGATTTAGTCACGAGTTTTTTTTTTTTTTTTTTTTGAGTCAATAAACTGTCAATGTATGACAGATGGCTTTGTGAAGTGTCTTTTTTTTCGTTTTAAACTTTATCTTTAATTTTATGCAATGATTATGTGTTTTATTATTATATAATTTTTAAATGAGAAGAAACCAGATTGCAAAAAAAAGTAACAAAAAAATTAAAGATAATTTTTTTAAACATTACAGCATACAAAAGTTGAAATATTCAATTGTTTCTTGACTTTCTTTCAATTGGAGTTTTTAACATTAAAATTATAAATTTTGAAAACAAAACTATTTATGATTTCTTGGAATAGGTGATAAGTTATCTAAAGGTATTAAATCTTTCAATAAAACTTATTATATTTTTGAAAAATATATATTTTATTAAAATTATTAAAAACATCTAAATGTTTTGCGTTAAATAATATTGAAATTTCTACATGTCAATAACAAATTTAATTGATTTAATTATAGTTTTATTAAGAAACTTAATAAAGAACATAACTTGGAACTGAAATGACAACTATTAATTAAAATGGTAGAAATAATTGATGGAAACTTTGAAAAAGTAAAAGTCGGTATTTTTGTAAGATTTAAGTTATTTAAAGCTCTGTTCTTGTAAGATATTAGCATTTGAATGTTAATAGAAAACAAGTCCAAACAAACGTTTATTGAATTAATTTAAATTGAACTCTTAAGGCACGTTCGTATATCAACAATTTATCAATGCACAGCGATTAGTGACAACAATTAATCGTTAATGGAGAACAAACTAAAAATTTAGTAAAAAAAATTAATTTTATTTTTTATTTTTTTAAATTTAGATTACTTTCTGAAAAAAATGTAATTTACCTCTAATAAACAATTTTCATTGTAAAGAAAATTACTTGTGAAAACTTTCTTAATTAACACCTTTCCAAACGATTAATCGTTCATAAATAATCGATTAATATTTGTTAATATATTATGAATTTTTATTTTACAACAAGGTCATTCAATTCAAACAACACTTAATTAAGTAATCACGTACATACGTCAGATCGTGAAGACGGACAAACCAGCAAACGTCCAGGCTTTTAATGTGATGTTAATTTTAAATGATAATTTCTTGTTTAAATTAATCACTTTTAAGCATAATGCAAGGTTCATTGACTTGAATTTAGTTTATTTATTTGTTTTTAATTAAAATAAAAATAAAATTGAATTTGTTGCTAATAAAATTAGTTATAAGAAAAAAAATTGTCATAAAGCCAATATATTTTTGAAAAAAAAATGTAAATTACTAAGCAAAGAGCATATTTTAGTTGGAACGTATTTAAAAAAAGAAATGCAGGGAAAAACGTCTATAGTCTAGTCTATAGTCTTGACTACAGTCTAGTCTATAGTCTTGACTACAGTCTAGTCTATAGTCTATAGTCTAGTCTATAGTCTAGTCTATAGTCTAGTCTATAGTCTAGTCTATAGTCTAGTCTATAGTCTAGTCCATAGTCTAGTCTATAGTCTAGTCTATAGTCTAGTCTATAGTCTAGTCTATAGTCTAGTCTATAGTCTAGTCTATAGTCTAGTCTATAGTCTAGTCTATAGTCTAGTCTATATCTAGTCTATAGTCTAGTCTATAGTCTAGTCTATAGTCTAGTCTATAGTCTAGTCTATAGTCTAGTCTATAGTCTAGTCTATAGTCTAGTCTATAGTCTAGTCTATAGTCTAGTCTATAGTCTAGTCTATAGTCTAGTCTATAGTCTAGTCTATAGTCTAGTCTATAGTCTAGTCTATAGTCTAGTCTATAGTCTAGTCTATAGTCTAGTCTATAGTCTAGTCTATAGTCTAGTCTATAGTCTAGTCTATAGTCTAGTCTATAGTCTAGTCTATAGTCTAGTCTATAGTCTAGTCTATAGTCTAGTCTATAGTCTAGTCTATAGTCTAGTCTATAGTCTAGTCTATAGTCTAGTCTATAGTCTAGTCTATAGTCTAGTCTATAGTCTAGTCTATAGTCTAGTCTATAGTCTAGTCTATAGTCTAGTCTATAGTCTAGTCTATAGTCTAGTCTATAGTCTAGTCTATAGTCTAGTCTATAGTCTAGTCTATAGTCTAGTCTATAGTCTAGTCTATAGTCTAGTCTATAGTCTAGTCTATATCTAGTCTATAGTCTAGTCTATAGTCTAGTCTATAGTCTAGTCTATAGTCTAGTCTATAGTCTAGTCTATAGTCTAGTCTATAGTCTAGTCTATAGTCTAGTCTATAGTCTAGTCTATAGTCTAGTCTATAGTCTAGTCTATAGTCTAGTCTATAGTCTAGTCTATAGTCTAGTCTATAGTCTAGTCTATAGTCTAGTCTATAGTCTAGTCTATAGTCTAGTCTATAGTCTAGTCTATAGTCTTCTATAGTCTAGTCTATAGTCTAGTCTATAGTCTAGTCTATAGTCTAGTCTATAGTCTAGTCTATAGTCTAGTCTATAGTCTAGTCTATAGTCTAGTCTATAGTCTAGTCTATAGTCTAGTCTATAGTCTAGTCTATAGTCTAGTCTATAGTCTAGTCTATAGTCTAGTCTATAGTCTAGTCTATAGTCTAGTCTATAGTCTAGTCTATAGTCTAGTCTATAGTCTAGTCTATAGTCTAGTCTATAGTCTAGTCTATAGTCTAGTCTATAGTCTAGTCTATAGTCTAGTCTATAGTCTAGTCTATAGTCTAGTCTATAGTCTAGTCTATAGTCTAGTCTATACTAGTCTATAGTCTAGTCTATAGTCTAGTCTATAGTCTAGTCTATAGTCTAGTCTATAGTCTAGTCTATAGTCTAGTCTATAGTCTAGTCTATAGTCTAGTCTATAGTCTAGTCTATAGTCTAGTCTATAGTCTAGTCTATAGTCTAGTCTATAGTCTAGTCTATAGTCTAGTCTATAGTCTAGTCTATAGTCTAGTCTATAGTCTAGTCTATAGTCTAGTCTATAGTCTAGTCTATAGTCTAGTCTATAGTCTAGTCTATAGTCTAGTCTATAGTCTAGTCTATAGTCTAGTCTATAGTCTAGTCTATAGTCTAGTCTATAGTCTAGTCTATAGTCTAGTCTATATCTAGTCTATAGTCTAGTCTATAGTCTAGTCTATAGTCTAGTCTATAGTCTAGTCTATAGTCTAGTCTATAGTCTAGTCTATAGTCTAGTCTATAGTCTAGTCTATAGTCTAGTCTATAGTCTAGTCTATAGTCTAGTCTATAGTCTAGTCTATAGTCTAGTCTATAGTCTAGTCTATAGTCTAGTCTATAGTCTAGTCTATAGTCTAGTCTATAGTCTAGTCTATAGTCTAGTCTATAGTCTAGTCTATAGTCTAGTCTATAGTCTAGTCTATAGTCTAGTCTATAGTCTAGTCTATAGTCTAGTCTATAGTCTAGTCTATAGTCTAGTCTATAGTCTAGTCTATAGTCTAGTCTATAGTCTAGTCTATAGTCTAGTCTATAGTCTAGTCTATAGTCTAGTCTATAGTCTAGTCTATAGTCTAGTCTATAGTCTAGTCTATAGTCTAGTCTATAGTCTATAGTCTATAGTCTAGTCTATTCTAGTCTATAGTCTAGTCTATAGTCTAGTCTATAGTCTAGTCTATAGTCTAGTCTATAGTCTAGTCTATAGTCTAGTCTATAGTCTAGTCTATAGTCTAGTCTATAGTCTAGTCTATAGTCTAGTCTATAGTCTAGTCTATAGTCTAGTCTATAGTCTAGTCTATAGTCTAGTCTATAGTCTAGTCTATAGTCTAGTCTATAGTCTAGTCTATAGTCTAGTCTATAGTCTAGTCTATAGTCTAGTCTATAGTCTAGTCTATAGTCTAGTCTATAGTCTAGTCTATAGTCTAGTCTATAGTCTAGTCTATAGTCTAGTCTATAGTCTAGTCTATAGTCTAGTCTATAGTCTAGTCTATAGTCTAGTCTATAGTCTAGTCTATAGTCTAGTCTATAGTCTAGTCTATAGTCTAGTCTATAGTCTAGTCTATAGTCTAGTCTATAGTCTAGTCTATAGTCTAGTCTATAGTCTAGTCTATAGTCTAGTCTATAGTCTAGTCTATAGTCTAGTCTATAGTCTAGTCTATAGTCTAGTCTATAGTCTAGTCTATAGTCTAGTCTATAGTCTAGTCTATAGTCTAGTCTATAGTCTAGTTTATAGTCTAGTCTATAGTCTAGTCTATAGTCTAGTCTATAGTCTATAGTCTAGTCTATAGTCTAGTCTATAGTCTATAGTCTAGTCTATAGTCTAGTCTATAGTCTAGTCTATAATCTAGTCTATAGTCTAGTCTATAGTCTAGTCTATAGTCTAGTTTAGCTTAGCTTTTCTGTGTAAAAAACTATTCTTTGACGCAAAATAAAATGAGCAGCGTTATTGGAAGTTAAATTGCTCTTTAATGTAAGTTTTTTCTGGGTTAGCGTTCAAATCAATTATATTAACTATGATCACTATAGTGATCATTCGATTTTCACAATTTATTGTGTTATCGATGTGTCTACTGAATTTGTCCATGTCCAAAACCTCTCTTTCTTGTTGTCTCTCTCGTAAGATATTTTGTCTGTAAAATATTTTGTCTAAAATTTTGCAATGAGCACCATTGAGTCCAATGTGAGTCCTCTAAAAAATGCATACTAATCTTCTGTGATAAGAAATTGAAACATTTTAAACAAATGTTTTCAATTATTATTTCTAGAAAATTGATAAGACACTTTCCATTGAAAGTAAAACGTATTATAACATCATATATCATCTCATTCTCATCCACAGATCATGAATTGTAAACAACAGCATTAACAAAGTTTATCAATTTTTTACACAAAATCAAATTTAACCCAATTATCACACTGCAAATAAGTAAAATGTCAATGTCAGGGTTTTAATTGTAAAATAAATAAATGCAAAATAAAAACACCGTTTTTTTATAAATTTTCAGACAAATCAATGCGTTTTTCAGATCAGTTTTTTTTGCCACAAATAAATTGCGCAATTGATTATAAATAAACCAAGTACTGAGCAAAAAATTAGAAAAAAACTTTATTATAACAACAACTATAAATGTTGTATTATTCATATTATAACTATGAATTAAATATAAAAAACAGATCAAAAGTTCAAAAACTAATAGATAATTTTAGCAAAACATCCAGCAATAAAAAATACATAGTCACCATAAAAGTGATTGTATTTTGCAAGTTTTTCATATTTTAACTTAAAAAATAATAATAATAATATTTCATAGATACATACTATAGGTTTCAGGAGTATCATTGACTTCATTATCACTGATGTTGGCTGTTATGCAGTGAATCGATATTAATGTGATCGCAATTACACCATAAACATATAAAATTGATTTGTAAGACATGTTTGTTTGTTTTCGGATTTTTACAGAAAAGTTTTTCTTTTAATTTTCAAAATTTATTTTAAATATATAAAAAAATTTTTTGGAATTTATTTAACACTTGTTTTGATCACCACGGTCTGTTTTCAACTGAATGTTCTAAATTGTTCGATGAATCTTTTTATAAAAACAACAAATATTTTTTGTGAACAACACGAAAATATAAACCACTCATCAGCAGCAGGAATAAAATAAAATTCACAACGTTTTTTTTTTTTTTTTGTATTTTTCTTTTTTGTATTCAAATTTGTTTTAGTTGTGGATGAATATATAAATTTGTTTTATTTCTGATTTTTATATTTTGTCTGATAATTGCGATTTTCTTTTCGTATTTAACTGCGTGAAATGTTTCGCACAACTGTCAACACAAATGTTTTTTCTTTTTTGATCAACTATTACAATCAGCTAGTCAAGTTGTTGGAACTGTTGAATTGAATCTATCTAGTCAATTCATAAGAAAAGAGGCAACGTTTTAGTTGTTGTATTAATATTTCTCTCGCGTACTTGTGGCGATTTGCTGTTGGTTTATGAGTAGAGTATGATAAGAGTAAAGTACTTTTTTTCGGAAATTTTTGTTGAAAGTACTTTTTTTCTGTGACATATGATCTATAGGAATCGATTCATAAATCGGGTTAGTTGGTTAAGTAGTTAATTAGTTAGTTAGTTTTCTGTTTTATACAGAATGTCTCTTCTTATATAAAAAGTCTATTTTTACACAAAAAGAAACTTTTTAAACAAGAAGTTATACCCAAAAGGTCACTTCTTACTAAAAGGTCACTTTTCACACAAAAAGTCACCTTTTACAGAAGAATCATTTTTTATACTTCGTTTTTTTTACGCATAAAGTCACTTTGTACACAAAAAGTCAATTTTTATACATAAGGTGTTTATCCAAAAAGTCACCTTTTACACAGAAAGTAAATGTTTACACAAAAAGTGACTTCTTACACAAAAAGTTACTTTTTACACAAAAAGTTACTTTTTACCCAAAAAGTTACTTTTTACACAAAAAGTCACTTTTTACACAAAAAGTCACTTTTTACACAAAAAGGCACTTTTTACACAAAAAGTCACTTTTTACACAAAAAGTCACTTTTTACACAAAAAGTCACTTTTTACACAAAAAGTCACTTTTTACACAAAGTAACTTCTTACACAAAAAGTAACTTCATACACAAAAAGTAACTTCATACACAAAAAGTAACTTTTTACACAAAAAGTAACTTTTTACACAAAAAGTCACTTTTTACACAAAAAGTCACTTTTTACACAAAAATTCACTTTTTACACAAAAAGTCACTTTTTACACAAAAATTCACTTTTTACACAAAAAGTCACTTTTTACACAAAAATTCACTTTTTACACAAAAAGTCACTTTTTACATAAAAAGCCACTTTTTACACAAAAATCACTTTTTACACAAAAAGTCACTTTTTACACAAAAAGTCACTTTTTACACAAAAAGTCACTTTTTACACTAAAAGTCACTTTTTACACAAAGTAACTTCTTACACAAAAAGTAACTTCATACACAAAAAGTAACTTCATACACAAAAAGTAACTTTTTACACAAAAAGTAACTTCTTACACAAAAAGTAAATTCTTACACAAAAAGTAACTTCTTACACAAAAAGTAACTTCATACACAAAAAATCACTTTTTACACAAAAAGTCACTTTTTACACAAAAGGCACATTTTACACAAAAAGTCATTTTTTACACAAAAAGTCACTTTTTACACAAAAAGTCACTTTTTACACAAAAAGTCACTTTTTACACAAAAAGTCACTTTTTACACAAAAAGTCACTTTTTACACAAAAAGCCACATTTTACACAAAAAGTCACTTTTTACACAAAAAGTCACTTTTTACATAAATAGCCACTTTTTACATAAAAAGCCACTTTTTACATAAAAAGCCACTTTTTACACAAAAAGCCACTTTTTACACAAAAAGCCACTTTTTACACAAAAAGTCACTTTTTACACAAAAAGTCACTTTTTACGCAAAAAGTCATATATTACACAAAATATTACTTTATACACAAACAGTCACTTTTACACAAAAAGTCCACGGGTTCACATATTAGACAAAAAATTTGTTTCACATTTTTACTTAAAACCATACATTTTACACAAAAGGCTAATTTTAACATGAAAATCTGTTTTTATAAAAAAAAAATAATTTTAAAAATTTCGTTGTTATTCAAAGAATAAGCTTTTACCAAAGTATTATCGATACAGAAGGTCACATTTATGTTATCTTTACAGTAAATTTTATTTATAAAAAACAACCTCGAGTCGTAATTCAAGTCTGAGTTGGGGAACAACTCTCGCGTCATCGCGTTTATATCTTAAACGCGTGTTTGTTGCCTGGCTTTCGACAGTTTTGCGTCTCGCTGGTGGAGACCATAAAATACTCACGATATAACTTGGGACAGACCATTTAAACTCAAATACTTATATACTGGTGGAGACCATTAAAACTCTAGAACTTTTTTCTGGTGGAGACCATTTTTGATGAAATCAAGTCCGGATGCTCCAACTTCCTATATGAAGGTATAGGTCATGTGGTGGGGGTTTCTACGGACGAACGTGTGATAACCTGGCAATTGAGTGCTTAATGCACCGCCATCCTAATTAAAACCAAAAAAAAGAACCTTTTAATAAAAAGTACTTTTATGTACATATAGTACATATTTCAAAAAAAAGTACCATAACTATTTAATAATCACCATCTCTTGCAAAATGTGAGAAGCTCTTTTGGTGCTGCAAAATATGATGATCACTCTCTGATCTTGTTATCGCCTACATTTTAGCACGCTTAGCTAAATTTTTATTATTATTATTATTTTTTTTTAATAAATTATTTTGTTTTTTTGTTTTGCTGGTGATTATTACGGTTTGTAAATAAACATTGAAATTTGTTACAAAATTAATAATTGCGTTCAATTTTATGACACAAGTGAAAAACAGTAATAAAATAAAAAAATATATATTTGCATTTCTACCGGTTTTTAAAAAACATTTAACGAAGCATATCTGCAATTTGAAATTGTGCACATGAAATTTAATAGTTAAAAGATAAATAATAACTTGAATGCTAAAAAGATAAATGTTAATTGTATACAGTAGTAAATCATAATTTTTGTATTTGAAATATTCACATGGCATAAGTAAACTATGATGAATTTTTAGTAAAGCAAAATATATTTTTTTAATTTATTTTTTTCTTAACTTTAGGAACTTTTTTATAACAAAATACCTTGCACATGTTTGGAATCTATAAACAGTTGTTTAGCGTAAAAAAATTCCCCAAGTTCTAAATAATATATAACACCTTAACATAAATATTTACCTATTCTTGTTAAACTTAACAGATTGTTTATTTTATTTTAAATCAAATTAACGTTTTATTGATTTAAAGAAAAAATCACTTTTTATATAAAAAAATTCAACTAAAAAACTAGAGCATTATTGAGGAAATGTTTGCAAAACGTGATACCTATTTAATCGCATAGTTCTGAGATTTCAATTATATAAATAAAATATGACTCAATTCGGGTTCTTTAAATAAACTTTCATATTAAGACATTATCATTATCATTTTCATATTTTAATGTGAATCACAAAAAAAATTTTGCCAATCTTTTCACCTTTGACCTGAAATTGTTATGGTGTTTTTAGAATTTATTAAATTCCTAGAATTTATATTAGATAATTGAAACGATTTAAGCGAATTAATTATTATACCACGAACACTCTAGAAACTTTAAAGGTTTCCCTTTGGAACTAGTACGGATCCGACAAAAACTTTCATTACCTTGTAAAAACGTGTTTCGAACTACTAATTTCCCCGTTCTCTAGGTGCTGTTGCCAAAACAACACAAGCCACCTCAGTAGTGTGGTACTGCGACATATGAGGGTTTCCCCGACAAAGGAAGATTAAGCTTCTCTCATGATCCTTTGGGGTTTATATGGCAAGAGATTAGATAACCTTTACTTACACAACAGCATTTTAAGTCATTAATTTAACACGAAGATGTTATTGGAATAAATTCGATAGTATGTAGTCCAGACGATATGTAGCAGTTATTGAAAAGTATGTTATTAAATAATTATTTACAATTGAATGTCGTAACCTATGTAGGAATAGGTATACAGAGAAGTCATTTCTAAAGTTTACAAAACTAAAATTTTTATATCATACACCAGTATAGTGGGGAAGATAATATGTATTTGTTTGTGCTGATGTTTGTAATGCCAAAAATATTAGTATGTACTATCAGTTCATAATCACTTTTGATTAACCTATGTCCGTCTCTTCGTCCGTCTGTGTCTGTGATCTTTTGAGTTCAAAATTCTAATCTATCTACAAGTATCTGCAAAACTTGTTTTTTTATAAATATTATTGCAGATTTTCGTAAATAAAGCTCTATATAACCCAAGTCCTTATCAAAATCCCAAGAAAATATCATGAATATCCATAATTCACTTGATGCTAGTGTCAAGATAAAATTCAGAAAAATATAACTTTTGTGTTAATAAAAATTCCGTCACTAAATTTCATAAGGATTGTCCAGAATCTCGCCCTTGTGAATAGGCAATATTAGCCCAAGACTTCACTTAGATGATCACATGCATGGAGACAAATGATCTTACCAGCAAAAAAAGAACTAGAATTAAAATAAAAAAGAAGTGGAACTTACTCCATGGTAGTACTGAAAAATGCCTGAAGAAGTAATCATTTTAACGCAGGCTTGTCAAAGGAAGGACGTTCTTTTTATTTGATTCCAATTTTACTACTTCTGAAGTCATTACCAGGAAGTAATTTTATGTTCTTTTTTGAAAGATAATAGAAAGTGAAATTGTAGTATTATAGAATACAACTAATTGGACTCAAAAAATATTAACATAAATGAATAGATTACACGCATTTATTCAACTAATCCAAAATAAAATTGATTGATTCAAAAAATTTCAGTGCAATATAAATTACCTTCAATTAAAAAAAAAAAAATTGATTCTTTTCGCTTCGTATGAATTTAATAAACATCACTTAAACAGAAGGCAAATAAATCTCTTAGTGCTACTTTTGAAGTGGTGATAAATGTAATTATTTTAGAAGTACTTATTTTTATGGTTTATTGACAACGACATTTTTTGTCAACGAATCCTTTCAACAATTGTAAGATAAAGTTAATAAGAGTGCTTCTCTAAGAAATTTAACAAAAAAGTTATAATTGAATCAAGTCATCAACATCTGAATGTTATTCAAAGTCTGAAATACAAATATTTTATAAAAATTTCAACAAAAATTAAGTCCATAAATGTAATTTGCTGTTTGGCGTTAAATGAGTTACGTGTTTAGGAAATGTTAATGAAAGCTTTTATCAACATGTAAAAATAAAAGCTTTCTATAACACAAAACTTTTTTTCTGTTATATATAGTTCTGTTAATGAAATAACACAAAAAAAAACTTGTTGTTTAAAGCATTTTATACATTTCAGTGTTGACTAACGTCATAAAACTAAATAAAAGCTTTTACGTTAAAACACATTGCTTTTAAATGTTTGCTTTTGAAAATAATTATCCGTTAGAATTAAAAGTTTAATTTAAAAATATATACCAATAAAATGTTGATATATTTATTACTTATTTAATTACGCACTTTTTATTTAAATTAAATAGAAAAATTACTCTTTGACAAAGATTTCTGTGGGATTTACCCCTTTGGTAAATTGATAAGAATTTTAAACAAAGATAAATATTAATATTGCTGGTATTTAGACAACCTTAACAATGATATTATTTTGTACGTGTCTGATAAGAAAACAGTCAAAAAAGTAAAGCTTTTTACATTATTTTTCGATCAATCGTTAGAATATAAAGAAAATACTGCAAGTAAGCACTTGGTGGAGTGATTTCTTTTTGAGACTTGTAAAATTTAATCAAATTAAAGTCTAGTCTATAGTCTAGTCTATAGTCTAGTCTATAGTCTAGTCTATAGTCTAGTCTATAGTCTAGTCTATAGTCTAGTCTATAGTCTAGTCTATAGTCTAGGCTATAGTCTAGTCTATAGTCTAGTCTATAGTCTAGTCTATAGTCTAGTCTATAGTCTAGTCTATAGTCTAGTCTATAGTCTAGTCTATAGTCTAGTCTAGTCTTTAACCTAGTTTATAGTCTTGAAGCTTTTTGTTGTGTGAATGGAAAAAAATACTGTTGCATTGTAGGAAATTGTTTAATTTTCATACATACATATATATCTACATTCAAACTTAAGTTTAAATTAAAAAATTTAAAGAGCTCTTAACATAACGGCCCATTTGAAGAACTAAATCTTACTTTATATAAAAAATTAAATAATAAAAAAAGCACTTTATTAATTTTTTATATATTATTTATTATCATTATTTTTAAGTACATACTTTATTTCCTAACTAATACAAAAAAATAAACTTAAATACAAAATTGGTTTAAAGCAGAAAAATGACAACTACATAACTAAAAATTATGCTTTAATCAGTCTTATCATTATTTAAACTTAAATACAAATACTAATGGCTATGCACTTAACACAGTAAAACGTTTAAGTACTCAAACACTTTGGAACTAGATAATACAAAAAAAAGTAGTGACCAAATGGATTTGACTTTAACCTTGTTAAATGATGTATAAAAGAATCCTTAAACAGCGGCTAACAACCTTTATTTTAAACTAAATTATTAAAAAATGCCCTAAAATATCACAGATATACTTTTTAAGAAATGTATCATTTAGATTTTTTCTCTTTTAGGAGAAAAAAAATATAATTTTTTAAAAATAAATCTCCAATGACATTAACTTCCTAATTTTTGCAGTTCATTTATGGTATAAAAACTCATATTAGGAGTTAAGGGCAGATCATTAGCATTAGTATTAGTTGTTGTTGTTGTTGTTGTCGTTGTTGTTGTATTGACCTGGTTATTCACACTGGTATTAACACCATCTTTGGCAGCAGTTGGTTCCACCGAAAATGGTATGACAAATATGGTATTTTTACTTTGATGTTGTAATTTCATAACACTGTCATAACTGGGCGGGGCAAATTCACTGTATGATGGTGAGGGTGTGGGTGGTGGTATGGGAGCTTCATTTGTATTCATATTGGCATTACGTTGGGTATCACTACATCGTCTATCCGAGCAAGCCATAAGTAAAAAGAAGGCAGCTAAAGCCAAAAAGGTGGCCACATACCAAACGATCGTTATGATGTCCATGGCAGTCTGTGATAATTCGTTTGATTCACGTACCGCTGTAACATTAAAAGAAATTTTAAATTAACTTTTATTGAGTAAGGTTTTAAAATTTATAGTTGGTTTTGTAATGAAAATATGTTTATTAATTTATTGTTGTAAACAACACACACCCCCTTTTTAGTTTTTGTAGAATGGGAATTTCATCATATGTTTCATTTAAGTTGTCATTGTTGTGAGCTAATTTTCCTTTGAAGTGTTATTATTTGAAATTAATATATGTTTTTCTTTCAGTGTTATCTTTTGCTTATTATTAGTTTAAGGTTTATTTTTAGATTTATTGTTATATTTTGTGTGTTTTGGCATTTTTATTAATTTTTAATAATATTGTTAAAACAGGTGTATTTTAAGAGGTTGTTTATTTGCCAAACCACACTTGACACAAGTATCTGTGAAGGGTACAGTGTTTAATAGAGATTTAAAATTGCTAAAAATAGTTAAGTTTTTATAAAAAGATATAAATATTAACAACGTTTATCTGAAACTTCGACATTACTTTGCTCTTTAAAGCTTTTTAGTTCAAATTATGTAATTTTCAGTTTTTTTTATACATCAAGTTAAAACCCTGAAGTTCGATCGGACAGTCTCCAATTACCTCTTTTATCTACCATATAGGGTTACCCTAGCCACCGAACGTCCAGGGTTTATTAGGTTTGTGCTGATGTTTGTAACGCACATTAAAGTAGACCAATCGGCTCAGAATCATTTTCAGAGTCGATTTAGCTATGTTCGCCAGTCTGTTCGTCCGTCCAAGTAAACCTTGTAATCAATGAAAATTGGTACACGATCTTTTATTGTCCTAGGGACGATTGAAAATTGTTAAGATCGGTCCATTATTTCACCTAGCCCCATACAACTATACCCCCGAATAGGTCTTATTAACCTTATATTCAAACTACAGGTCGCAATTTTAGAGAAAATTCAATGAAATTTGGCACATGATCTTCTATAGTACCGTAGATGAAGCCTATTGAAAATAGGCTTCGGGTTCAGTTGTATGGGGCTAGGTAAGCCCCCATACAACTGAACCCGCCGAATAGCACTTTTAATTTCATAATTATGTTTAATATACTCATATCTCGAAATAAGGCTGCAAAACCATGTTCTATACTAGACTTGAAGACCCTCAAGAATTCTATAAATATAGGGCCTCAGTGTAAAACACTACTAAAACCTAATATATATAAATATATTCTTATAATTGTCACTCTCCCACTCAGCTTTTCAAAATCTCTGTTAATCTCTTGTGCTCACATGCCAGTAAGCGTGTCAGTGATAGCTCATTCGAAAACGGATTTAATACAGATCATATTTGAGAGTTGAAGTTTGATCCTCTTTACAGTCAGTTTTTCAAAATCTCTTTTGATCGCTTGTGCTCACACGCCCGTAAGCGTGTCAGTGAGATCTCATTCGAAAACTGATTTAGCACAGATCATATCTGAGAGTTGTAGTTCGATACTCTTTTAATGTTTGATAAAGTCGATGCCAATTGAAAGCGTATTTGTACTCTCATCTGATAACTGTGATAAAGACAGCTGAGACATAAATCGAATCAGAAACATCTATTTGAATTGAATAAAGGAGAGTTTGTATTATGTTAATTTTTACATATCGTTTGAATTTATCACGAGAAGATAGCTAGAACTCTTAGCTGGAACTTGGTCGATTGATCAACAATTTACATTTCGATTAGGTGGTAAAATTATACAAAATGCTTTTCTAGCGTTAAAAGCAAGAATATAACATGAAATATTTCATGTAAATCTATATATTGGTGTCATCAGAAAGAGTCTGTCTGATTTCCTTTTTATACGATAAAGTTATGTTGATGCGCTTAGTAGGAAAAAAAGACATTTAGTCTAATTTTAAAAATTATCAAGCGATCTGTCCGTTGTGTCCGTCTGTCCGTTGAAGCCGAAAAAGGGTCTCAACGAATGAAGTTTTAACGATGAAATATTCTACGAACTCTTCCGGTTAGATGTGGAGCATTTAAATAAAATAAATTTTAATTCCATATTTCCATTAAATACAAAACTCTGATTAGATTTTAACTGGTTGTTAATAATTAAAAATTGTTTTGAACAATGTGTAGCATTTTCCATTGTTGTCCACTTAATTAGAAATTTGTAAAAAAAAAAAAAACTCAGACTGATTCATAAGGAAGTGAACTCTAATCAACAAGTGCATTACTTATTTGTTAAACAGTTTATGAAAGACATTTTTTAACTTTTTAGACTTTTCTTGATTTAGACACTCAAATTCTAATATTCTTTAATTTTCACAGTTCGGAAAGTAAACTCTTAACTTTTGAGACGATTTTTAAAGAATTTTAAAAATTTTCTAACTTACTGGTAACAATAATTGTTGAATTTGTATTTTCCAAATCAGCTGCAGTTGTATCCGAATAATTTGTGTCTGCTACGTAAGTTCTGCTATTTGGTTCCCGATACAATTGATCGAAGTTACGCTGATGATGACCGATTATAAAATGATATGCCTGTCCCTGTGTTAAAGGCAACAGAACAGTGACTACTGAAAGTAGAAAAAATATAAATAAAAACAATAAAAGACAGAGAAATGAGTATAAAATTAGAATGAAAAGTGCAAAATTAATTTAGTTGCAAAAAAATGATATTGATATTGAATGATAAAAAATTGACAGTGAGTAAAATTAATAATGTTTGGTGTGTGTCACTCTTATATGTAAGTGTCTTCTATCTTATCAATAAAATATAATTGTACTTGCTGTACTATACACACAAATTATTATGATTTATTTTGATTTTATTAGCAAATTGAAATTGAGCAATATATTTTTTTCTAATTTTCTCATGTTCTAAAGGGGTGTTTTCTAGCAAAATTTTTTTATGTCGTGGGTAATATTTTCTTTTTTTTTTTTGCTCTTTGTCTGATAAGTTATCTTATTCGATATCTAATGTTAAGTTTATGAATATTTGATTTTTTTAATAAATGGCGTGTGACTATTTTCTAATGATTGTTGTTTTTATCTTTGTTGCTATCTCTTTTTTTTATTTTGCGGTGAAACACCTTGACTTAGTTCTTCAAGATTTTACCGTGTATTTCGTAATACCTTTGGACTTGGTAACAAGTTGTTCAAAATGTTTGGAATATTTTTTTAAGTGAAATGCGCAAATTAGTTATACTATTTTTAAGTATTTGTTTGGATTTGTAATTAATTTACGAGCTTAGGCTCATATACATTTTATAATTTTCATTAAAGAGACCCTCTTTAACATTTATTACAGTTTTTAACAAAAAAAAAACAAGTGCATTATTAAAACAGGTATAAAATAAATAAACAATTTTAAAAATAAGTATCGTCATTCTTAACTGGTTTAGGAATCCAGTTAAAATCGGTAATCGCTTCTAGAAAAATCAAAGAACATTATCAAAGCACATTTATCGAGGTAATAAGATTTTGAATCGCAGGTTTGTCAAACTTATTTTAAAATATAATGACTATGACTATAGAACAATCCAGAGTTTTATCTATAGATCAGTCTATAGTCTTGGCTATATATCACTCTATAGTCTTGTATTAAGAACAGTTTATAGTCTTGACTATAGATTAGTCTATAGTCATGACTATGGAACAGTCCAGAGTCTTGTCTATAGATCAGTCTATAGTCTTGGCTATAGATCACTCTATAGTCTTGACTTAAGATCAGTCTATAGTCTTGAATATAGATTAGTCTATAGTCTTGACTATGGATTAGTCTATAGTCATGACTATAGATCAGTCAATAGGCTTGTCTACAGATCAGTCTATAGCCTTGATAGTTCTATAGTCTTCATAGATCAGTCTATAGTCTTGACTATAGATCAGTCTATAGTCTTGACTATAGATCAGTCTATTGTCTTAATTATAGATCATTCTATAGTCTTGACTATAGATCAGTCTATAGTCTTGACTATAGATCAGTCTATAGTCTTGACTATAGATCAGTCTATATACTTGACTCTAGATCAGTCTATAGTCTTGACTATAGATCAGCCTATAGTCAGTCTATAGTCTTGACTGTAGATTAGTCTATAGTCTTGACTATAGATCAGCCTATAGTCTTGACTATAGATCAGTCTATAGTCTTGACTATAGAGATAGATCAGTCTGTAGTCTTTACTAAAGATCAGTCTATAGTCTTGACTATAGATCAGTCTATATTCTTGACTATAGATCAGTCTATAGTCTCGATAATACATCAGTCTGTAGTGTTGACTATAGATCAGTCTATAGTCTGTAGTCTGTACTATAGATTAGTCTGCAGTTTTGACTATAGATCAGTCTATAGTCTTTACTATAGATCAATCTATAGTCTTGACTATAGATCAGTCTATAGTCTTGACTATAGATGAATCTTTAGCCTCGATAATAGATCAGTCTGTAGTCTTGACTATAGATCAGTCTATAACCTTGACTATAGTTCAGGGTACAGTATATGGTCCGATCTTGACTAAAGGTCGGTCTACAGTTTTGACTACAGATCAATCTCTTGAGTAAGGATCAGTCTGTACGCTTGACTATAGATGAATCTTAGTCTTTACTATAGATCCGCCTATAGTCATGACTATTCACCATACATACTATAGTCTTGACATTAGATATAAACTTATTTAATTCTATGCCTAACCTTCGTCTAATGAACAAAATGTACATCAAATCAATTAAAAATTTCAAACCTCTCGACATATCTATTTGAAACAATTGCAAAGTGTGTTAATTAATAGAAATAATTTAATATTCTAACAATTTTGATTGATTATTAACTACCGCATTGTTTTGTCTACTTTTTAATATTATTTTTTATGTATGTATTTATGTTTATATTAATTTAATTTTTCTAATAAAATTTTCAATTATTTTGTTTACAAACAATAACAACTATATAAAGTAAACAATTTCTATAAATTTTCAACAAAAAAACTGGTTAAATAATATCAAATTCTTAACTATTTTCTCATATTTGCATTAGAAGAATTCACATGATTTTAGCACCTGATTTATTATTTTTTTTTTTAATAACAATAGATTTTGTTTTTTTTTTTATTATTTTTTAGCTAAAATGATCTCTAGATCATGTCTGTGTGGCCATGTAGATCAAACAATTTATTTTCTAATCAAGTTTAACTTAATTTGATTTTTTAAAGAAAAAAAATGTGCCAAAAATTTCCCATAATGTTAATTGGTTGCTGTAATTTTGCATGTTTTAAATGGAAATTTTTAATAAGTTAATAAATTTAATTAATAAATTTATTTTTGTTATTGTTTGTTAAATATTTAATAGCATTCAAATATTTATTTTAAAAATATATACAAATAATTTGAAATAATCAAATATTTACTATCAATTTACGTTAAAAAAAGTAAAGCAAATAACTATTATAATAGTTTGGGTATTAATAGAAATCAGGGTCTAAATATAGAATTTTAATTGATAGTTCCTATTAAATTTTTTTTTAATTGTAATATTTATAAGCTAAATTACGGGAAATCAATAATTAAAAATATGTTAATATTAAAAAAAAAAATAGTAAATAAAAATATTATTTTATATAATAATTTTTAGATCTAAATTTTTATTTTTTAAAATTATATAGTTAGAACTATTGACTAAACTACAATTAAGTCTATAGACTAGAATCGAATCAATCGACCCTATTATAGTTATTGCTATAGAATTGACATTAGGCAGTCTCTAGTGTTGACTATAAGTAGTCATTAATATTAACTTGATTGTAGTGAAGTCTGCTCTGCACTTATGACTAAAAACTAGACCATATTGAGGACTATAGACTGTATGCCAGAATAATAAGTAATCTAGACTATGGACTCGACTATAATCAGGAATATAAAATCATCTAAAATCTGGACATTAAAGAGAGTAAAGAGTATAATATAGTGCGGAGAATAAACCTGACAACAGTCAACACTTTCGATATGAATATAGTTAAGACTATAGAATTAAGTGAAGGCTATAGTCAAGACTATAGACTAGACTAAAAACAATAAGATTATATAATAAACTTGACTATAGTTAAGTATGTAGACTAGACTATTGTCGTTGACTAGACTATAGCAAAAATAATAAAAATAAAAAAATAACAAAAAATAATAATAAAATAATATAATAAAAATAATAGTCAGGTCTATAGCCTAGACAATAGAATAGACATTATCACTCTAGTCAAGATCACAGTCTAGACATTAGAATAGACCATAGTTTAGACCATAGACTATACTATAGTTAAGACTATATACTAGATTATTGTCAATACTATATACTCTAGTTAAGGGAATAGACCTGACTGCAGTTAAGGCTGTAGACTAGATTGTTATAACGACTATAGAGTATACTATAGTCAAGATCATTGACTAATCTAAGGTTAAAGTAGACTAGACTATAGTCATAAGTATAATCAAGACTACAGTTAAGAGAATAGACTTCATTATGGTTATAGTTAGGACAATATAATAGACATTATAACTCTAGTCAAGACTTTAGAATAGACCATAGTTAAGACTATAGACTATACTATAGTTGAGACTATATACTACTTAGATTATTGTCAATACTATATACTCTAGTTAAGAGAATAAGCCTGACTGCAGTTAAGACTGTAGACTAGATTTTTATAAAGACTATAAACAAGACTACAATCAAGACCATAGAGTATACTATCGTCAAGACCATTGTCTAATCTAAGGTTAAAGTATAGACTAGACTATAGTCATGAGTGTAATCAAGAGTTAAGAGAGAGTAGACTTCACAATCCTAGACCCCTGATCGGAAAATAACTTTGTTAAAAGCCTTCATGAACTGTTAATTTTACACGCATGTATGCGATAAAATCTAGTAAGAGAACTCATTTTTTACTCTCTACCTAGACTCTCTGTAGGGACTAGACTATAGCATAGACAAACCAACAGACCTTACTCCATTTCATAGACTTGAATTGAGTACCAACTGTTTAGCGTATATTTTACACTTTAGTGTACAGATTTCGTAAATAGAATATTTAAACCGATATATGAATATACTTATATCTCCACAAAACTATTTTAACCATATATGATTGTCATAAAAAAGACATTTCAACATTTATCTATCCTCCCAAAAAAAATACCCATTTTAAAAATAATTTATTTGTATATGAACTCATTCATATATATGAAACTAAAAAAGTAACTCTACATAATTTATAATATTATAAACATTATCATAATTCTTATAAATAAGTCACAAAATAATAAACTTTATTTAAATTTACTTTATTATTTAGCATTAAACGAGTTGTCAATACAAGTACTCTCACGTATTTGCTAAAATTGTCGCGCAGTTAAATTGTCGCCATAATTCTTTTTTTTTTTGCTCAAATGACCAAACGGTTTGTTTTTTGTTTTTATTATTAAACATTAAATTATTAAGTTGTCGTTAATGAATTTTAGACCAGTTTTATAAAATTTATCTAGAACGAGATGATGTATGAATCAGTTGAAATGGTGAAACAAGTAAAAAAAAATTTAAAACGTCAAACAAATGCGGTCAATGATAAAAGGGGTTTCCTGTTAGAAATTAATAGAAGCTAGACAAAAAAACAAATGATGATGACGGTAATGACGATAGAAGTCAGTGACATATGCCAATTAGATATTTGAAAAATTATAGATATTCTATTGAAAAAAAAATCATCATCATTTGTTGGATGTGAAAATAATTTCGTCATAATTTGTAATTGAACTTTAGAATTGGGTTATTTACTTAAATGGTTCAACAGCTTTAATTACAGAATAAATCTACAATAACTAGATGTTATTAAAATTATTAAAAATAATAAAGTAAATGATTTTAATAAAGTGTTTAATGTCTATATAATTTTAAAAATTTAAATAATATGCAACTATTAGTGAAAGCGTAACAAATTATAACAGTTCTGTTATGAAGATTTTTAAACTACAAAAAGTTTCTCAGTGTGTTATTAGAAGTATGAAATAAAATTATTAATATTTATTGAAAAAAACCCACTATAAAATATACCATTATTTATAATCCTTCCAAACAACACCTGCCAAAAACACAACTGAGAAAAAGTGCAACAACTGGATATAACACTTGTTCCCTAATTTTAAATAAATTTTAAGTATTTCGTGGAATTTTTAGCTAACACTTAAGTAAAACGTGTTTCAAATGTATACTGGCCTCATTTGTAAAACCCAAAAATTAAAATCACAGTAGGGACTGAATTCGTTTTAAATAAAACAAAATGAAAAATTATTCAGAAACAATGAAATTTACACTTACATAATGGTTTTGGTAGTACCAGTTCAGTTCTAGTTTAGTTCTAGTTTAGTTCTAGTTCAGTTCTAGTTCAGTTTTAGTTCAGTTCTAGTTCAGTTCTAGTTCAGTTCTAGTTCAGTTCTAGTTCAGTTCTAGTTCAGTTCTAGTTCAGTTCTAGTTCAGTTCTAATTCAGTTCTAGTTCAGTTCTACTTAGTTCTAGTTCAGTTCTACTTAGTTCTAGTTCAGTTCTAGTTCTGTTCTAGTTCTGTTCTAGTTCTGTTCTAGTTCTGTTCTAGTTCTGTTCTAGTTCTGTTCTAGTTCTGTTCTAGTTCTGTTCTAGTTTAGTTCTAGTTCAGTTCTAGTTTAGTTTTAGTTCAATTCTAGTTCAGTTCTGGCTCCGTTCTAGTTCAGAACAACGAAATTAAAATTCTCCTACCTAAAAAAACACCCTAATCACACTTATGACTAAACATTTGCACGAACCACTTTTAGAATTAAAATATCCCCTTTTTAATAATACTGGGTATTTTATTTGAGTTAAGCTTTTGTTGACTTAAAAAACCAGTTTCAATTTCAACAAAAAAACTGAGAACTTTAAAGTTCTTTAGAATTTCAATAGAATTGGCAATAATGAATAATCGTAGTACCAACGTACCGTCGTAGCCACCATTCACTGACGTCTGTCAAAGTATGGGTGTGAACAGTAAAGTAAACAACGTTTATTACCGCCATATCGGTAATGTTAATAAAACAATATAGAAGTTGTTGTTGTCGTTGTACTGTCTGCTTAATGCCAAAAGCAAATTCATAATTATTTTAACAGTTTGACAAATATTCTATTTAGCTCTGTACAAACAATTTGCAATTTTTTTTCTCATTTCAATTCATTTTTTGTTTTGTTGTTAGTGTTGTTTTTGTGTAAACGTTTGAGCAGTAGTTAAGACTTGTTGTGCTGACTGTTTGGTCCGTCTGCACGATCAGTAGCGTAAACAATCTTGAACTTGACAGTTTGTTGAATGTATCTAAAGCGCACACATCGTACATCCTAACAGCATCTCGCTCAATTGCCGGTATTTTTAACGTAAAAATAAAAAAGATCTAAACGAACTAGAGAAAAAAAAATAAATTGCAAATCAAATAACGCAAAACTACATAAAACTAAAAAAAATAAATATTTAGATTGTTTTGTGCAATTGTAAGTTGTAAAATAAAAATAGTTTCTGGTGCACAGATTTGTTTCTTTTATTTTTACAAATTTACAAGGAAATTATAAAACAAACAAGGAAATCACAGCATAAAAAATTATCTAAAAATATTAATTGTATGTAGTGAAACGAAAAAGGCTTAATTTTTGAAAAGATATTTTTAATCTGGGGAATCAAACAAATTTAAGTGTTTTAACTAAAGAAAAAAGTCAAAGCAAAATGTGGGCTGCGAAGAAGTGTAACTCTTTTAATTCCGTGTGGCTTATAATAACAGGTAAGATGTTATAAATAATCTTCTTAAAAGAAGACTGACTCATTTACTATATTAACAAATTTTCTAAATTTCTGATTTTTCAACATCCGAATTATTAGATTTCAATAAAATTTTAATCTATTTTAGAAAGTCCACTTTATTTTAGAAATTTCATTATACTATATTCATTAAAATGTCAATGTCCCTGAACTTAACTGCACAAAACGAGTTTATAATAGACTTGTGCTGTTGGTGTTATTAATAAATATTTTAAACATAATATTGTTAATCAACGTTCTATATTTAATAAATAGCTTAAATATTGTACTATTGAATATTGTTTTTTTTTAATATCTTTTAATACAATAATATTTGTGCAAAAAAAAATGTTATATTTTCCCATTAAAAGAACCATGTTAATTAAAAAAAAATATATATGCGCGCTATTTTTTTTCAACAAATATTATCTGTTATTGATATTGAATTTGTATGTTAAAAATGTTCATTGAAATTACGTTTAAGAAAAATTAAAAATAAAGGTGGAGTTGTATTGTTAAAGGCTTGTATTGAGTCATAAGATTTCTTTTTTGTTAAACAAAAGTGCAATAAAATCTTAAAATAAATAAATAATTAATTGCTTTCAGCTGGCATAACGAAATCATATGATTGGAGAAAATGTCATTGTTTTAAAAAAAAAATTTACATTTGGTGTCATAATGTTTCCAGCACCAACATTTTCTGAACGAATTTCATCGATTTTAATTGAATACAGTATGAGCTTGAATAACTTAATATTATATTATTATATTACCACTGAACCAGAACTGAACTAGAACTGAACTAGAACTGAACTAGAACTGAACTAGAACTGAACTAGAACTGAACTAGAACTGAACTAGAACTGAACTAGAACTGAACTAGAACTGAACTAGAACTGAACTAGAACTGAACTAGAACTGAACTAGAACTGAACTAGAACTGAACTAGAACTGAACTAGAACTGAACTAGAACTGAACTAGAACTGAACTAGAACTAAACTAGAACTGAACTAGAACTATAAATTAACACAAATGCTAATATAAAGCATTATATATCGTTAAAAAGCTAACAAAATTTTATGTTTTTAAATCGCTAAAACATTTAATAAATATTTATTTAAGCTGAAAATTATTTAAAAGAAATATATATAGTAATATTTTTTCTATTCCAAAATTTTTGCATTTTTTTCTACATTTACGTAATGAAGTGTTTTATGGAAGTTATCTATTCTAAAATAAATATTTTGTTGCAAATTTTTTTATACATATATACTCTCTTTCACGTTATTTGCAGATCCCAGTTATCATTTGTTTGGCCAAATAATAATTGTCAATTAAAACGTTTTTATTATTCTTTGTTTTTATTATTAAAAAAATAAAATAATAAAAAAACTTAAAAAATTATAAATAATAACAACAATATTGAGGTGGCCCATAAACTGATTAAAATAGAAAGAACTATAGTTTAGATACAACCCATAGTAGAATTGGTTCGTTACCATGGTCAAGTTAAATAAAATTAACTTGCTAAACCTTTAATTGTTGACTAAAATTTTCTAATTTATTTTTAACTTTGAGTAATATTTATTATTTGTTATGAATTTAACACTTAATCGAAATAAACAAAAATCGCGTGAGTTATAAGTCTGCAAAAAATTAGGCTAACTATAGTCATGCTAATAAAAAAACATTTCTGGATTTTTAACATTTAGAATTAGTTGGACAAAATCTTATCTTTAAATCTGATTTTAAAAGGGTACAAACTAATTTAATTTTGTAGATTTGATTAATTACGTTCAATAATTTGAACGTGCTAAACTACATACACGTGAATTGAGTTCATAATAATCATAAAATAAAAAAAAAAACAATATAAATTAAAAAGAAATTAAGTGGGACATTGTTAATTTTAATAAACCAAAAACACAAGCGATATAGAAACTGTAAATAGTATTAAGCTGTGCTTTTTCTCCCTCCCCAACCCTTCCTCAACCACAGACTAATGACACAATATGATGACGTTTACCCAGACTGGCATTCAGTCATCCATCAATCCACACAATAGATGGATGAGTAGTTGTTGATTTTGAAAAATTATTATTAATTTTTTCTCAAAAGTTTTTAACTGCCCAACACCAACAATGATTAATGAACTGGTAAAGCACCTTATGAGAATTGTATTTAATTTTTAGTCGCTTTTTAAGCTTTAAAATGATGAATAATTAAAATTTCTGTGCCATTTATTTCCCTATGGATTAATAACGGTAGTTTTATATGATTTATTAAAGCGAGGGTAGAGCGAGAATTTTTTTGAAGAATATTTTTCCATATCAATATTAAGCAAAAATGTACGACATCAAATTGTATCATCACAAAAAGAATAATTTACATAATTTTACTCGATCATGAATACCATAAATCAGAGCCTGTTTTTGTTAGAGTTATATGTTAGAGTTATATATTGTGAAACGTTGCTCATCTGAATTTCTATATCGACTTGTGTGCCTATAACGCTGAACTAGAAATGAACTAGAACTGAACTAGAACTGAACTAAAACTGAACTAGAATTGAACTAGAACTGAACTAGAACTGAACTAGAACTGAACTAGAACTGAATTAGAACTGAACTAGAACTGAACT
>NC_060954.1:59437963-59453882 GCF_022045245.1 Lucilia cuprina
ACTGAACTAGAACTGAACTAGAACTGAACTAGGAATGAACTAGAACTGAACTAGAACTGAACTAGAACTGAACTAGAACTGAACTAGAACTGAACTAGAACTGAACTACAACTGAACTACAACTGTACTAGAGTTGAACTAGAATAAACTTTTGTATAATGATTAAATGTGGCTATAAAATCGAACTTATTAACTTAAACACTTCCCCGGATGTGGGATTATTTTAACAACTTTTAAAAATCTTAAACAAACTTCCTCAAAACTGCTTGATCTTATTTTTATAAATTAAAAACCACATGCACATGTTTCAAATACACATACAAATGAGTAATGTACCTAAATGTTTAAATAAATACCTTAACAATTCTAATAAATTAATAACAACAATAATGTATAGTATTTTATATTCTAGTGCCAGTGTACTCAACTCAGTTTCGTTAAGGGTAAAACTAATATTGTTACCAACTGACTGACCGTTAATTTAAAATGTCAATAAGTCACAGACAACAATGGAAATAAAACAGACAGACAGCAAGAAAGAATAACATTTCAAATTGAAAAATCGTAGTAACATTTTCAAACGTTTTACATCGCTAATTAATTATTATAAAATAATTGAAATGAATTGGTTTTAATAGCATATGCAACAGTTCTTTCCGAAAGGAAATTTATACAAAGGTATAATGTACACTTAAGGAAATGTTTTTATTTCAAATTCAAAATTTCAATAAAATTTTAACATTAAAAACTATTAGTTATGCTAGCTGCTTTATCAGCCAGTTGGTTTATTTTTAAGTGTATTTATACTTTTACTCATGAAACTGACATTGACAGTGAAACAAATTCATAATTAAATGTCAATAAACGCTATTACCGGTTATGCAGACTATACAGAAGCAAATACAACAAATGAAAAAAAAATTATATATATTATTTCTATACAAATAAATATATTTATTCTTGTACACATACTCTTGCACACAAGTAGCTAATAAGTAGCATACTAAAACTCGTAACAAGTATTTCAAGATTTTATATTTAAACATTATGAGAATGAGTATTTTATCTGTAACAACTCTAAAAATATACAAATTCAATAAAAAACGATTAGAAACAGTCATATTTAAGAAATCACAATAATTTAAATTAAATAAAAAACTAGAAACCTACATCTACATCTGCGATTTTGGCAGGTCCCATCGGATCTAGTTCAGTTCTAGTTCAGTTCTAGTTCTAGTTCAGTTCTAGTTCAGTTCTAGTTCAGTTCTAGTTCAGTTCTAGTTCAGTTCTAGTTCAGTTCTAGTTCAGTTCTAGTTCAGTTCTAGTTCAGTTCTAGTTCAGTTCTAGTTCAGTTCTAGTTCAGTTCTAGTTCAGTTCTAGTTCAGTTCTAGTTCAGTTCTAGTTCAGTTCTAGTTCAGTTCTAGTTCAGTTCTAGTTCAGTTCTAGTTCAGTTCTAGTTCAGTTCTAGTTCAGTTCTAGTTCAGTTCTCTAGTTCAGTTCTAGTTCAGTTCTAGTTCAGTTCTAGTTCAGTTCTAGTTCAGTTCTAGTTCAGTTCTAGTTCAGTTCTAGTTCAGTTCTAGTTCAGTTCTAGTTCAGTTCTAGTTCAGTTCTAGTTCAGTTCTAGTTCAGTTCTAGTTCAGTTCTAGTTCAGTTCTAGTTCAGTTCTAGTTCAGTTCTAGTTCAGTTCTAGCTCAGTTCTAGTTCAGTTCTACTTCAGTTCTAGTTCAGTTCTAGTTCAGTTTTAGTTCAGGTCTATTTCAGTTTTAGTTCAGTTCTAGTACAGTTCCAGTTCAGTTCTAGTTCAGTTCAAGTTCAGTTCAAGTTCAGTTCAAGTTCAGTTCAAGTTCAGTTCAAGTTCAGTTCAAGTTCAGTTCAAGTTCAGTTCAAGTTCAGTTCAAGTTCAGTTCAAGTTCAGTTCGAGTTCAGTTCAAGTTTAGTTCTCATTCAAATCTAGTTCAGTTGAAATTTTCAAACTCTTCTTAGAAAAAAAAACTTAAAAATTAAGAAAACTACAATCTCACGATTGTTATTGAAAAAGAAAGAAAAGCTTTTCTTCTTTTCTATTTAGTTTTCGACATGATTTTAAGAAATTCATTTTAAAACCAATTTTAAAGTTAACTAAAGTGACGTCATTTCGATTTTACTAACATTTAAGTATTGATTATATCCGCCGACAAGTACCATGAGTCATTTAAAGTTGAAATAAACTTGAAATTTTATGATTCACAAAATTAAAAAAAAAATATTAAAAAATTGCAATTGTTTTGTATTTATTTTTTTTTTTTTTTGAATTTTTCATCAAAAATAATACAAACAATTAAAACAAACTGATGTTGTTTTATTAAAATTACGTCAATACAATTACAGCTAAAAAATTGTATAAATATGATCAGCTTGCAAATGATCGTTTTATTTTGTACTGACATCCTAAAGATATACATCAGAAATTTCCGATCGTTACTAATTTTTAATATGATCTTTGGTGTTTAAAGGAAATTAAGATTTGTATAACTATAGTATACGTTTAGGGGAATTTTGTAATTGCAGTTTTGGTAGATTCAAAAATAAATGTTGCCAGTCGACCGATAGATGTGGCACAACGTTTATGAATAACTTTGATACCGATATATCTCAATGTGGAGAAAAGTACAAAAGTATGAATTTTAATAATTCCACTTTAAACATCTAAGAATTATTTCCGAATTATTGAAGCAGTAATTCGAAAATATACATAGTTATACGGAGTTCAGTTTTAGTTCAGTTCCAGTTCAATTCTAGATCAGTTCTAGTTCAGCTCTAGTTCAGTTCTAGTTCAGTTCTAGTTCAGTTCTAGTTCAGTTCTAGTTCAGTTCTAGTTCAGTTCTAGTTCAGTTCTAGTTCAGTTCTAGTTCAGTTCTAGTTCAGTTCTAGTTCAGTTCTAGTTCAGTTCTAGTTCAGTTCTAGTTCAGTTCTAGTTCAGTTCTAGTTCAGTTCTAGTTCAGTTCTAGTTCAGTTGTAGTTCAGTTCTAGTTCAGTTCTAGTTCTGTTGTAGTTCAGTTCTAGTTCAGTTCTAGTTCGGTTCTAGTTAATTTTTCTAACAAATAATAACGACTAAAGAAAAATTTGGTTTTATATTTTTTATTTATTTTTTTTATTGTTGTTTTATTTGTTTTTTAAATATTTAGTTTTATATTTTTTTGTACATATTAAAGAGATTATTAATAATTATTATAAATTAATTACTACATGTACATATTTTTAACTTTAAGTATAGTTTAAAATTTACAGGAAATTATTAAAGGAAAAAAATAAACAAATTAATAATATATCGAGAAGTGGCAGTTTAGAAAAAAATAAACAAAATTAAATTATTTTAAATAAAATGGCAGACGAACGTTTTCTAACTAAAAATTAATTTAAGAAACACTAGATTTTTATCTTTTTTAAGGCAGCTTTTTTGTTGAAAATCAATAATAAAAAATTAAATATGGTTTAAACTATTTAATTAAATATTTATATATATGTACGAGTATAGAAAATATAAATATTTTTTTTTCGATATTCCTGTTCTTTGTAATTAGGAAACAATTAAAAAATAATAATTATTAATTATATACTTAAAACTTTAAATAGATTTGAAAACTTAAAAAACTATAATAAAAAAAGTCATAGAACAAAAGTTTGAAAAAAAGCTATAAAATACTCACTGTTAAATGTTGCATTAAATATTTTAGAAATTGTATAAAAAAAATACGAGGAGTTAAATACAAAATACACAGTTGTTGCTCAGCTAATTTCAAATTCGAAAAATAGACATTAAACTAAAAACTTATTTAAATAATAGATAATTAATATTTAATAATAAAAATAATGTTTATAATAATATATACTTAACAAAAAACTAAGATTCGTTTGTGTGTTTATTTTTAAATAAATCAAGAGAACTGCATTAAAATTATGGAAATTAAAGTTGCTTCAACTAATTTTCTTTTCATTATCATTTTAATGTATAATTTTTAGTATTTTAACGAGATTTGCTTTGTTTTGGTTGAGGTCTCTTTGTCATCGGTGTTTTGTTTTTGTTTTATATTTAAAATTAAAAAAGCAAGAAATTATACTTAATTTTTAGTAGCATAATAGTTGTAAACATTGGGCCAGGCAGCCAAAACATAGCCTTCAATATCACATTCATTGCTACCGCGCAAAATGCGGAAGTAACCATGTTCACCCCACCAAGGTCCCCAGGAGTTGGCAGCAATCTTTAAAAAGAAAACCATACAATGAGTCTAAGTTCCACAAAAATTCATAAGATTTTTTACTTACCCAGTATTTAACACCATCATGCTCCTCACCCCAGCCTACCAACTTAACGGAATGGAAACCTCTGGGAGCACCACGACTGGCAGCACTGTGACTATATACACCACCCGAATAAGAGAAGAAATCTCTGTATACACGCATGGTAGCTTGAACGGGACCAGAATGATAAATTTCTGCCATTATATCTGTTTCATTTTTAATCGAGTATGCTGGACCCACGGTATATAACTCATCACGATCAACTCCTTGTACAGGTCTGCAGCCATTAGCCGAGAGTGAACGCATTCTGTGATGAACTTTGCAGGTGTCACGATGTCCAACATAGGGATAACAGTTTTCGTCAAGAACACTGAAGATGATAAAGAATATATGGTAGTCTATTAGAAGTGATCAGTAAATATTTATTAACTACTAAAAAAACCGAATGTTTACTTCAGTTCAATTCTAGTTCAGTTCTAGTTCTAGTTCAGTTCAGTTCTAGTTCAGTTCTAGTTCAGTTCTAGTTCAGTTCTAATTCAGTTCTAGTTCAGTTCTAGTTCAGTTCTAGTTCAGTTCTAGTTCAGTTCTAGTTCAGTTCTAGTTCAGTTCTAGTTCAGTTCTAGTCATTTCTAGTTCAGTTCTAGTTCAGTTCTAGTTCAGTTCTAGTTCAGTTCTAGTTCAGTTCTAGTTCAGTTCTAGTTCAGTTCTAGTTCAGTTCTAGTTCAGTTCTAGTTCAGTTCTAGTTCATTTCTAGTTCAGTTCTAGTTCAGTTCTTGTTCAGTTCTAGTTCAGTTCTAGTTCAGTTCTAGTTCAGTTCTAGTTCAGTTCTAGTTCAGTTCTAGTTCAGTTCTAGTTCAGTTCTAGTTCAGTTCTAGTTCAGTTCTAGTTCAGTTCTAGTTCAGTTCTAGTTCAGTTCTGGTTCAGTTTTAGTTCAGTTCTAGTTCAGTTCTAGTTCCGTTCTAGTTCAGTTCTAGTTCAGTGTTTCTTTAGTTCTTTAACAATTAAACTTACCCTTGTTTGTGAAGATAACGCCAGGCAGCATCCAAATGACCGCCATCACAACCCTGTTGTTTGCGGGTGCAGGACAAAATATTTTGTGGAGACAATTGTACAACTTCCTTGCCTTGGCTTTGAATAGCATAACGATCGGAGGCCACAGAAGTGGTAGAAAGAACCCAAGAGGAACCGCACCAACCTGTTAAAAAACAAATCTTAATAAATAACATCGAGGAGAATTAAATACCCTTATACTCTACCTTGATCGGGAACGTCAGAAATGTACTCAGACCACTTGTCAATAGAATTGAAGTTTTTGGGTAAACCATCGGCCTTATTGTGCAAACGAGTCATAGCCTTGACACGGAAAGTGGGTTCTTTGGTACCCAAACGTTTGACTAAACCTTCCGAGTATTTACGGCCCCACCACTCGCTGTATTTGCGAGCAGACCAACCCAAATTGTGTATAGAGTTAATGTTATGAATCAAAGCATCATCGGTAAGACACAAATCGGTATCACACACAACACGACCGCCCTCTAAGCAACGGCATTCATTACAGTTATCGCGGGTGGTATTAAATTTATTAAAGTAAACACCATTGTGTAAACAGCTAACAATTGGATCGGGTTCACTTTTACAGAAAGAACGATAATCGGGACAGCAATCACCGGCTACACTACGATCACAGAATTCATCACAGTAGCAGAGAGTATCTAAAGGAAAGTAATTGTATTAATTTAAGTTGTTTGAGAGTAATAATTTCAAAACTTACTAGCAATGGGCACTGAACAACTGTCGTGTCTGCTATCACAGCAACTGTTGATTTTCTCACAGTAGGGTCCAGGATAATCAAATTTCAATGTGTGATCAAATGTGGAGCCAAAGGCCACTAAGCCCAGCAGGCAGGCGGCCAATAACATCATGTGTCTTTTGACCATTTTTATAGAGGGGAAAGGGGGGAAAACACAATCCTCTAACAATTACTCTTTGTTAAGACAACTAAAATTGAGAAAAAAAGAAAACAAAACATAATTGATATGATAAAAATAGTTTTTGGGAAAAAAAGAATTATATAGCATTTAAATGCTCTCTAAAGAAAATAACAAGTAAAAGCTATTAACTATTTCAAATTAACGATGAATTTGATAAGTTGTCTTTAGTTGCCTTGGGTGGTTGGTTGGTAGTTGTTGTTGCAAGTTTAGGTGGGTTTGAATTTTTCTAACAATTATTTATGTTCAAAAACCATCAGCATCTCGATAAGATAGCGACTCTTATATCAATTTGTAGTTGTTTTCCGTTTTTTTTTGTTAATTCTGCTTGCTCTACTTCTATGGCAATGATGTTGTAGCTGTTTAATTGTTTTCAATAGATATTTATTTATGTGCAATATTATTTATTTTGCAAAGATGCTTTGGCACTAATATGCACCCACTTGCAATCAATATTTATTAATTTATAATTTAAATAAAACATTAAGGTGAACAAAAAAAATGAAATCACAAATTTGCAATTTTCAGTTCTATACTAAAACATAAAAATTTTAGTAAAATTAAGTTATTTTCAGCAAAAATGGTTTTCATTATAATCTCCTCTAGACTTAAATGTTAGTTCCAAAACACCTGTCACGTGACTAGTTCTAAGCTTCTTATATTTTATTCTATTAAAATGTAATTTCTGTTATCTGGTGTAACAATATCAATTAACATGTTTTATCCCCTTTTGATTAATTTTGCAAATTTTTTTCTTGTTGTTTTTTTTTTTTGACAACTTTGTCAGTTCATTAACCAATTGCTTTTTTATGTATTCATGCAAAAGGTTACACTAGTCCAAATTACAAAAAATTTAGTCATTTTTAAATTGTTTTTTTTTATTCAAAAAAACGCTCACACTTACAAAAAAAACACGGATTTTTTTCTAAAACCACAAACCACAAAATATTTAAATTTCAATTGCTTTTTTTATTCGCGCTTTTTTAAAAAATACAATAAAATAAATTTTCAAAATATTACATACACATATGATTCCGGGTTATATTAACATACATTCCACCTCTACAAAAATATATATTATGTTTTTGTTATGCCTGTCATTTCAAACACACAAAAAACAGAAATACAAAAAGCAAATTTAAAAAAAAAATAGTAAAAACAACAGACAATTTTTAAGACATGTCAGCGGTTTTTAACTCTGTTAAATTCTATCTCTGCTTTTTTTCTAAATGTACATTTTGTATTAAAACATAAATATACAATTTTTTTTATTATGTGCTGTGTTTATTTAGTTGTATCACAATTTAATAATGTCTCGATGATTTGTTGGTTTACGTTTAGCTATTGCTGTGCTTCTGCAAATGTAATTAAAAACTTTGTAATATCAGCTATTACAACAACAACTTCTTCATTAGAAAATGTTAAATAAAAACAATAACATAATCAGAACGCCAACAACAAATATAGCAAAATAAAAATTTTTGCGTAAACTTACACTAATGAGCAAAAAACTAAAATGTAATTTAAATCGAAGTGGGAGTACTAACACAAGCAGTTATTTAAAAGGAACTACACCATTTCCAATTTTATATAGTCTAGTTCACATATTGTTTAAACTACAGTGCCTAGTCTTGCAGCCAGTATAAATTCTAGATAGTCTATAGTCTAGTCTATAGTCTAGTCTATAGTCTAGTCTATAGTCTAGTCTATAGTCTAGTCTATAGTCTAGTCTATAGTCTAGTCTATAGTCTAGTCTATAGTTTAGTCTATAGTCTAGTCTATAGTCTAGTCTATAGTCTAGTCTATAGTCTAGTCTATAGTATAGTCTATAGTCTAGTTTATAGTCTAGTCTAAAGTCTATTCTATAGTCTAGTCTAATAAAGTCTATTCTATAATCAAGCCTATAGTCTAGCCTACATTCCAGCCTGTATTCTCGTTTCCTATTCCAGTTTCCTAAACTTCTTCGTAAATGGTGTATTATTTCACACATTGACGTCGAAGTGCAATTTATTTCAATAATAGAAAGGTTTATCAAAAATTCAAAACTTTTTACTTCCCTCTTAGGAAAAAGTAATGTCATAGAGTACGGTTTAACAGCAACGTTTTTATTGGTATAAAATTCTTATCAGGTTTATGCAAATTTTGATATGTTTTTTTTTTAACTAAAACATTTAACAACTGTTAAAAAAGGTAACTGTGCTCTTTTTTATTTGCTGTTTTAATTTTTTGCACAAAAAGAAAAAAATAAATTTAAAATTGAAAAGAAATTAATTTTATTTGCTTTAAAGCTTAAAGCAATACAAAACAACTTTTATCAGTTAATTGATCAAGATTATAAACGATTAATTTATTTAAATTTGCATAATTTATACAGTAATAAATAACAGTTAGTTTGGCTATTTTGACCACCAATGACGTACAGTTAGTTCAAGAAAAGTTGAAAGGTATTGACGTAAATAAACAGAAAAGATTTTGAGATAAGATGCGATTTGAATGATTGAGGTGTAAAACTATTTTATTAGATTTATCACCTTCTCTTACAAAAAAAGTGATAAAAGATTGATAGCATTTTGAAAAGGTGTTTCATTTCAGAATTAAAAAAACTTCCTAAAATTAAACCACTTCGGTTGTCTCAAAATATCGTGTAAGCACAGTTAAAAATAATTTATTCTAATAACGAATTTTATTGGCATTTTAAGATTATCAGTATTTGTTACAATAGCAATTGAAAAATTTAATTCTTACAGCAAATCACACTGGATTTTGTTTATTATGGCTATATTTCATATTTTTATTTAAACAATTAAATTTTCTTGTTTATTTTTTTACAGTCTTTGCGTCATTTTAAATTTATCTCAGTATTATATACTTCAAATATTATTTCAAATTGTCTGCCTTACTAGAGAACTATTTTAAAATTCATAATGAAAATTAATAATAACAATAATAATAATAATAATAAATAATAATTGCAATAACAATTAAACAGTAATAAAAATCACAACAAAATACAGAACAATTGTATGAATATATAATAATTATATCAATAACCACAACATTATCTTATAGAAATTTTAACCACAAAAGATCTGGTTTATAGTTGTCTACACGTTTGGGTATTGGTTAAGGGTTTTCGTTAAGGCGAACATTTACAATTTTTGGGAATGGAGGAGGATTTTTTTTAATTTGAAATTTAAACTATTCTATAGTCTAATTGAAAATCTAGAATAAAGAAGAGATAAATATCAGACTGCAGTCTAGGTTAGAGTCTAGTCCATACTATGGTCTACATTCCAGGCTATGCTATAGTCAATAGACTTAACAAATGCCTAGTTCATTTTGTTTAGTCAATAGTCTAATCTATAGGCTATTATATAGTCTACTTAGTCTACATTCCGGAATATTAGTCTTTGGTTTAGTCTACAGTTAAGTCTATAGTCTAGTGTATAGTCTAGTCTATAGTCTAGTCTATAGTCTAGTCTATAGTCTAGTATATAGTCTTGTCTATAGTCTAGTCTATAGTCTAGTCTATAGTCTAGTCTATAGTCTAGTCTATAGTCTAGTCTATAGTCTAGTCTATAGTCTAGTCTATAGTCTAGTCTATAGTCTAGTCTATAGTCTAGTCTATAGTCTAGTCTATAGTCTAGTCTATAGTCTAGTCTATAGTCTAGTCTATAGTCTAGTCTATATTCTAGCTGTAATCAATTCTATATTCACCTTTATTGTCTATAGTATAATTTGGTTTAGGATATTCTGTAGTCTAGTCTGTAATCTAGTTTATAGAATAGTATTTAATCAATAGAATAGCAAACCCTAACCAGAAATTCTTTCTGAATATTATTAATACAAACAAAATATTTTTGCACCTAATTTCAGTGAATTACTGTAAACAAGATATTAAATAAATAATATTAAGAAATTTTTATAGACAAAAAATTAAAAACAATTTAAGAAATTAATTAATTATAGTATTTGTTGTTTAAATTTGTTTATACCGATTGTTTAGTAATAATGCAAATGCTTTAAATTATGATACAAATTCTATTTTTAAAAATGTTTAAAAATATGATTCAATAAACTCCCTCTTCCCCTTTCAAGCACCTATATAACCACTTTCTATAATTTAATCTTTTTTCGGTGAATAAAAAAAAATTAATTGGGGAATAAAATTTAACATAAATAAAAAAATAATCCAAAACAATAATAAAAAGAAAGACATAAAATTCTAAAACAAAGATACAAACAAACAAAACAAAAAAACATTTTCTTGATTTGATCAATAAGATAAATCTTAAATCAATAACAAGTTTTGGGGGTAAATAAAAAACCAAAGCAAAACCAGTCGGTAATCAGTGACAACATCAATTGGCAATCAGACTGTCTGTCCGTCCCTCTCTCGGTGGGTAGTGTTGTCATCACTTTAAAATTTGTTAAGAAAAAAAGAGGACGATACAAAGTTTAGATAAGAAAACTTCTACTATCA
This sequence comes from Lucilia cuprina, assembly GCF_022045245.1. Lineage (NCBI taxonomy): Eukaryota > Metazoa > Arthropoda > Insecta > Diptera > Calliphoridae > Lucilia > Lucilia cuprina. The sequence goes on from NC_060954.1 coordinate 59,448,713, forward strand.
ATCTACTGCTTAGTTATACATTTAGTTTAAAAGTTGTTTATCTTTAGTTTTTTCCAGATTTTCTTAATTAATGCAAATTTGTAGTATTTTGATTTGAGAGACAATGTTTTTGTATAAAATGTAAACAAATCATTTGTGATGACATTTGGTTGTAGGACCCGTTCTGCTTTTGAACATTTTTATGTTTTCTCCCTCCCCCCAACTAGGAAGTCTTATTTGGTAATACGAATAGAAAGAGAAAGACCTTGAAATAATCTAACTAACTAAGCTTAACACTTCTTTGCAATTTGTTTGCTGTGTGTGAGTTTAGATTAAATTGTTTATAAACAATTTGATTTACATGCTGTGGTATTAATTGAACCGGTTCGAAATGATTTTGTTTTAATTATACTTAAACAAATACTGAAATACTTTGTAAATATTAATATTTACATGATGTTTTCTGTTTTGGTTTTTTTTCGGGGTTTGGTTATTAATTTGTTTTAATTTAGTCATTTTTTGCTTTAGTTATTTTGTATTCTTATCTTGTAATTGAGTGTGACTAATTTTAATTTATTTAACATTTTATTTGTTAATTTATAAATTGGTTGTTTTTTTTTTTTGTAGAATTCTAAAGCAATGACCAGTCCATTGACGAACAAAGTTTTGCTATTATAAAGCTAATAATTTTAATAATTCTATTTTGCAAATTAGATATTTTTCTTGTTAATTTATATATTTACGAAATATTTCATACGATTATAAAGGTCCTTTGAAACTTAGGTCTGCTCATTAATTTACATCTAATTTGCAGGATAAGTTTTCAAAATTTCAATTCAATATTCATGTTAAAGAAATTTACCTTTTTATATACAATTTTCCATAAAATTTCTATAAAAAAATTTAAATATTTTATTTTGCAAACAAAAATTTACCATAAAAGTTTCTTTTTATAGAAAAATTTTAAGAAAATTTAAAATTTTTAATAAATTTTCGATAAAATATTCTTTTTATAGAAAATTTTTAATATTTTTCTTCTTTTTGATAGAAAATTGTTGATAACATTTGCTTTTTATAGAAAATTTTCGATAACAATTTCTTTTTTAAGAATATTTTCGATGACAATTTCTTTTTATAGAACATTTTCGATAACACTTTCCTTTTATTGAACATTTCTGATAAAATATTCTGTTTAAGAAACTTTTAGATAAAATATTATTTAAAAAAAATTATCGATAAAATATTCGTTTTATAGAAAATTATTCTTTCTATAGAAAATTTTTTTATAGAAACTTTTCGATAAAATATTCTTTTTATAGAAAATTTTCGATAAAATATTCTTTTTATAGAAAATTTTCGATAAAATATTCTTTTTATAGAAAATTTTCGATAAAATATTCTTTTTATAGAAAATTTTCGATAGAATATTCTTTTTATAGAAAATTTTCGATAAAATATTCTTTTTATAGAAAATTTTCGATAAAATATTCTTTTTATAGAAAATTTTCGATAAAATATTCTTTTTATAGAAAATTTTCGATAAAATATTCTTTTTATAGAAAATTTTCGATAAAATATTCTTTTTATAGAAAATTTTCGATAAAATATTCTTTTTATAGAAAATTTTCGATAAAATATTCTTTTTATAGAAAATTTTCGATAAAATATTCTTTTTATAGAAAATTTTCGATAAAATATTCTTTTTATAGAAAATGTTCCATAAAATATTCGTTTAATAGAAAATGATCTATAAAATATTCGTTTAATAGAAAATATTCTATAAAATACTCTTTTTATAGAAAATTTTCGATAAAATATTCTTTTTATAGAAAATTTTCGATAAAATATTCTTTTTATAGAAACTTTTCGATAAAATATTCTTTTTATAGAAACTTTTTGATAAAATATTATTTTTACAGAAGCTTTTCGATAAAATATTCTTTTTATAGAATATTTTCGATAAAATATTCTTTTTATAGAAACTTTTCGATAAAATATTCTTTCTGTAGAAACTTTTCGATAAAATATTATTTTAATATAAACTTTTTGATAAAATATTATTTTAAAAGAAACTTTTTGATAAACTATTCTTTTTATAGAAAATTTTCGATAAAATATTCTTTTTATAGAAAATTTTCGATTAAACTATTTTGTTACAAAGAAAATTTCGATAAATTTTATTTTTTATAAAAAAGTTTTCGATAAAATTTTCTTTTTTTTAAATTTAAAAAAAATATATATTTCGTTTGATAGAAAAACATTTTTTTTAAAAAAATTTCGGTAAAATTCTCTTTATATAGACAATTTTCTTTTATAGAATATCTTCCTTTTATAAAAAATTGTTCTGTAAAATCTTTTTTTATAGAAAATTTTCGATAAAATTTCCAATAGAAAAAAATTTCTTTAAAATTCCTTTTTTATAAAAAATTTTATTGTTAATTTAGTTTTTATGGATAATTTTTTAAAATGATTTGTTTTTAGAGAAAATTTTCTTTAAGATTTAGTTTTTATATAAAATTTTTACAAAAGTTTAGTTTTTATAGAAAAATTTTATTAAAATTTAATATTTATAGATAATTTTCATTAATATTTAGTGTTTGTACAAAATTTTTAACAAAAATTGCTTTTTAAGCTTAATATTGATTGAAATATTGAAAATATTTTTTTTTTTGTTTTCTAAAGAAAATTTCCCATAAAACAAATGTTTTGTAAAAAAAAGTTTCAGTAAAATTTTGGTTTATAGGTTTTTTTTCTTATTTAAAGAAAATTTTCTTTTTATCAAAAAAATTTCAATAAGTTTTGTTTATATTTTTTTAAATTTTGGCCCACTTTTATTTTTTTTAAATATATCTATTAAATGACAATTGCAAATATTTAGAACATTTAAAAATTAAAATCAATAAAAAATACTAAATAATGAAATAATAAATGACCCCAAAGTGTCAAAATTTTAAGTACCTTAAATGTCAGATAAAATCATTTAAAACACCTTGAAATTCCTTGCCAATCATAATAATCTTAAAACGTAAGTATTTGTTTAACAAATTACAACAACAATAACAAAAAGATTAGCAATAAATATACAAAAAAAATGTTGGATCACTATTATTTTGTTTATTTATACTTTCACCCCATTACTAAGCAAACTACGTAGTTAGTAGCAAACATTTTAAAACAAAATTTATACATTCACATATTAACACATACACCCACTGCCCTCCCCCCGAATACATTGTTAATGAAAACAAAATTCAACAACTTCATTATGAAGATCAGAAGATTTTTCTTTTTTTTGCCTTTTTTCTCTTGGCATATACACAGGTGTTGTATGCTTTTTCCTATTCTTTTCCCAAAAACTAAAAAAAACAACAACAAAACATCTTAATAAAACAATGAAAAACAAACCACTACATATATAAAAATATAAATTATTTTTCTTTCCTTCTTGTCTACTTAAATTTATTATAATAAATATATATTTGTTAAATTGTTCATCATCTTAAGAACAAATAAATAAATTCACACACACACAAGTATAAATAAATAAAATTATACGAAATAAACAATATTGGCAGAACAATAACATGGTTAGTCAGATTGGTCAGTCATTAACCCATGAGGGTGTCATGGGGTTCATATATAATTACTGTTATTTAGTGATCTAATGTTGGTTTTATAACTTTTTGTGTTTTTTATTCTTACAAGTCAATAAACTTTTTTATATTTTACCTGACTGTTAAGAGAGGTGAGAGTTTGACAAGACAAATTTTATTTATGTTAAGTAATAAATTATTTTTTTTTATTTTTGAGATGTTTTTTTTTTTAATTATTGTTATAATTTTATGATCCTGTTAAATGTTATTTTCGAAAAATTTAAAATCAAGAAAATGACAACACAACAATTACACAGGTCGACAAATTTTTAAGGCTGAGAAAATTTTCAATAAAATTTTGTTTTTATGGAACACTTTTCTATAAGATTATCATTTTATAGAAACATTTTTAATAAAATATTGAAGAATTTTGAAAAGATGTTCTTTTTGTAGAAGTTTTACAATACAATTTTCTTTTTATAGAAAATTTCTGATGATTTTATAACAAATTTTTGGTAATTTTTTATAACAAATTTTTGGTAATTTTTTTTATAAAAAATTTTTGATAAATTTTTTTATAAAAAATTTTCAATAAATTTCCTTTCATTTTTATAGAAAATGTGTACTTTTCTAAAGGACTAAGTCCTGCTGAATCTAGCTTTAGAATTACTCCATCATCTGAGATGTCTTGTTCTGAAATTTTATAAAAAAGAAGATTTTTGTGCTTTTTTGAGATGTTTTAGGCAAAGATTGATATCTCGTAGAAGAAAGAAACCATGTCAGATGTTAAGCCTTTATGTTAAAGCTAAAAGAAAATGTATACTTTTCTAAAGGACTCAGTATCACTTAATCTAGTTTTGGAATTATTCCATCACATCTGGGATTTGAGATGTCTTGTTCTGAAATTTTATAAAAAAGAAGATTTTTGTGTTTTTTTGAGATGTTATAGGTGAATATAGATATCCCGAAAAAGAAAAAAATCCATATCAGATTTTAAGCCTTTATTTGAACACAATTTTACAAATATAGTTGTCTTAGTGCTGTTATAACGTCTCAAAAAGTGCCAAAAATTATGTTTTCTCAAATTTCAGTACACGATATCTCTAATCTCAGATGCAATTGGTAATATCTGAGATCACAGTCGGATTCGCAATGATCAGTCCTTTAGAAACTTCTAAATTGGTCTCAGGGTTTTAATTTTTTTTTAAATTTTGTCTAAGTTTTTCTTCTGAAAGTATTTAGTACACAAATTTTCTTAAAAAAGTTTTGTACTAAATTATTTTTTTTTTGAAATTTTAAGATTTTAGTACAATTATTAATTTGTTTAAAATATTTTTAGTACTAAAGCAATTTTTTCCATAAAATTGTTAGTACTAAAAGTTTTTAAATATAAAATTTTTCGTTTTAAATTATTTTCTTTAAAATATTTTTAATTTTAAATTAATCTTTATAAAGTTTTTAAGGTAAAGTATGTTTAGTACTAAAAGCTTTTTGTTCAAACATATTTGAACATAGTTTTAAATCTTATTTTGGTGCATGGGTTTGGTCATAAAAACTATTCGATTAGTTCACTTGAGTTACAAATAAATATTTATCGC
>NC_060954.1:59453982-59466665 GCF_022045245.1 Lucilia cuprina
AAAATAAATTTAGTGTTATTCAAGATTCGTAAGAGTGCTTTACAACCACTCGCAGTCTTGTAACATTCACCGGTAAATTTTGTATTTTTACTTAATACATTTTTTACACTTTTCTTCATAAAAAATTTAGTACTAATTGCATTTCTTTAGATGTTATAGCGTCTCAAAAAGAGCCAAACAAATGGCGTTTTAGGATTGCTCAATCCTTTAGAAGTCTCAAACTTTCGTCGTTTTTTTTAAATTTTGTCTACGTTTTCCTTCAAAAGATATTTAGTTCTAAAATTTTCTTTTAAAAATGATTTGTACTAAATTATTTTCTTTAGAAATTTTAAGACATTAGTACAATTATTTTGTTTCAAATATATAAAATTTTTTTACATAAAATTGTTAGTACTAAACTTTTTTTAATATACAATTATACGTACTAAATTATTTTCTTTAATATATTTTTATATTTTAAATCATTCGATATAAGACAAAATACTAAAAGCTTGTCTTCATAAAATGTTTAGTACTAATTCATTTTCTTTATAAAATGTTTAGTACTAATTAATTTTCTTTAGAAAATGTTTAACAGGTTTTTAGGTTTCGTTTTAAAAACATAGTTAGAACTTCATAAAATGTTTAGTACTTATTCATTTTTCTTATAAAATGTTTAGGTATCATGTCACCTAAATAAAAGTCACATATATAGCAAACTGTGAAAGCTGCTTTAATTTTAATATTTAAGATAAAAGTGGGCGGGCAAGCATTAGGAGGCGTGGTGAATCCTAAATGAATTAAATACAAGAAATTGTAAATCAAAGCACCAATTCAAGCTAAAATCCTTAAATTTTACGTAAACATTTTTAAAAATTCATATGGAAATTAGGGACAAAAATGCTAGAGGGCGTGGCACCTCCCATATCAATTAAATGCAAAATTTTGTATATCTAAGAAACTATAAAAGTTAGAATTACCAAATTTTGCATTAACATCTTTGACATACATGTAAACATTTGGATAATATATTGGCGAATAAACAAAAAAGGGGCGTGGCACCTTTCATATAAATTAAATACAAAAATTCGCATATCTGAGAAACCGTTAAAGCAGGAATCCTCAGATATGATATGAACTAATTTGATATTCATATAAACATTTGGATAATATATAAAAGAATAAATAATAAGGGGTGTGGCACTTTCCATATGAATGTAATACTAAAGTAAATACAAAGTGTTAAAGAGTTTTCTAATTATGAAAAATTTAAAGTTTCTCTCTCTATGGGTTAAAACGTATAATTTCCTTAAATTTATTGCCATTCAATAAATAGGTCGACAGTTTGCTAGTTTGTTTAAAGAAAATTTATGTAAATATTTTGTGTAAATATCAAAGAAAGAATTCTTTTTAATTTTTTTATTTCAAATTTTTAATAAATTAAAAAGTTTACTAGAATCGTAATCACAATTAAATTTTATTCAAATTTCTAATGTACAATCTTAACATTTAAAGGTTTACATTTTCTAAATATTTCTTTTTAAATTAATTGGCAATGTTGATATAGTTTTTACTTTTCCTTTCCTTTCAGCACAAAAGTACAGTTGCAGTCAAAATTATAGAACATTAAATAGTTAATAAGTATAAATCCAAAAATTACGAAAATTAAACAGAAGTGAAGAAACAATTATGAGAAAAAATAAAGAGAATCAAAAAATAATTCAAATTGAAATTTCTTAAGCCCTTTGGCCACACAACTGTACAGCGAATGTTTAAACATTTTCATCAATATATTAAACAAGATTGACTAATTTACATGACAGTGACACTTGTTATACAAACTGCCAACTTATGCTTTTTTTAAAGCACTTGAAAATTTTAAAATTAATTTCGAAATTGTGAAAAAAAATTGCAACATCTTTATAAATAAATTTATTTAATTTGTTAAAATAAAAATATTTCAATTGTTTATAGACAAAATTTAAGAAAAAAAACAAAAGCTGAAATAATTAAATATTTTTACACGTTGTTCTTTAAGATTCCCAGACTTTAAGGTTCGAAGGACCATTTCGTTTTCAAATTTAATTAAAATTTTATTAAATTAATAAATTTATTCTAGTTTTTGTTTTGAATTTTTAAAAATGTTAAAATTTAACAATAGAAATTTTTTCAAATTTTTAAATTATCCTTGATTAATTAAGCAACTTAAAGAAATTTAAGTTAAAATTATGTGTAAATTTATAAAAAAAAATTTTTTATAAATTTTTAAAAATATAAACTTTGTACTTAACACCGTCTTTTTTTTACTCAAGTGTTTTTTTTTTTTAGTTGTTCTTTAAATAAAAAATCAATTGCCGCCATAAAGTTGCAAAATTTTAACAATTAAACTAACACTTAAAATTCTTTTTAAAATTCAGCACTTTTTTTAATAACAAAAATTGTTTAAAATTTAAATTATTGTTTAAATTCTTTAAAAAACCAACCAACCACTTTTATTTTCAATTTTAAAAGTTTTAAATAATTTTTTTTTTATAAAAAAAATATTTTTTTTAAAAATATAATTACATTTCAATTTGAAATCAAATAACTGCCCGTTTTAAATTAACGATTATTTTTCTCTGGTAACAATAATGATTATTTATTAAGAATATTAAAGATGTCCTTAATAATTTCAAGCAGTTCCTTTTTTTTGAGTTTTTTTTTTTTTAACCAAATTTTGTGATTAGCGAAAAATATTGTTTATGATATTTCGCGATCGCGACTCGGTGTCAACTGAATTCACAAATAAATTCGCAGCCCAACAAAACCTGCTGACAATGCTTTCTTCTTCTATCGAGACTGAAATTCAAACGAAAGAAGTAGTCGTTGTTAACGTCAACGTCGGCGTTTATTCATTCACCACTTACCGTATGTTTAAATGTTTTAGTATCTTATGAATACAAAATAATAATAAAAAAATAAACAAAAATTGTGCACAAACATAATGTGAATACAACTGAATAACAATAATATAAATATTAAAATTAAAAGAGCAAAAAAAGAGTAACAGCAACACACTCAGCATAATGTACTATTCAAATAACTAATATGTAAAAGAATTTTTGATCAAAATTTGCCAGAGAGTATGTAAGATCGTTTTTCGATTCCCATATAAGAGAGTCAGCAGTTTAATACATCTACAATTGTTGTTTTTTGAGCATTAAATGTATATCTGTATTTGTTACATTTATTGTTTTTAATATTTTTTTTTCATATCAAAACAACAAAATTCTGTTATTTCCCCCTTTTTTTTGGTATTTGCCGGCTTTTAATGTGAACAGTGAGAGAGTGTTCACATCAGCACTAATAATTTAGTTTACATTTGTTTACACAGTGTTTAGGATTGCCCAGACTTATGAATTCACATTCTAAAACAATTCTGAAATCTTACAACATTGTCAGTAAAAGCTTTAGAAAATGTTTAATAATCGTGTGATCTTACATTTTTATACCCTACACTACTATAGTGCGAAGAGTTTTATGCGTTTGTACTGATGTTTGTAACACCCAAAAATATTGGTTCTACACCCACCTTAAAATACACAAATCGACTAAGAAAATCGGTTTATTATTTCGCCCTCATACAACCGTTCACCCCGAAAAGCGCTTTTGGGCTCATAATTATGTTAAATTTCTATTATGTCAACACTGTGTTTTATAGAAGTTTAAACGATACTGCCGATTTGTAAAAATCACACAATTACAGAAACTTCCCCTTAAAAATGACTTTAAGTCAAAATTCACTTATAAACTATAGCCCCATTTGACCTTAGGCCCTACACAAAATCCCCGTTTAGAAAATTACTTAAAGGTCAAAATTTACTTATAAACTTTTAATAACACGATTCTACATAAATAACTTTCAAGTAGAAGTAAATTCCTCTACCAAAATCTATAGGATAGGCTCATATCCACATATGAGCCCTCTTGTAGAAAATATCTTTTCTTCTCAACAATTTGCAAAAAAAATTCCCGAATTACGAAAGTGCTTTATAAATAAACCACATTTTTAACATTCTGATTGATGTAGAGTATCATATGGTCGATCATGTCCGACTATACATTTATATTTGATTTGTTTTGAATTGTTGTAAGTTGACACGGTGATAAGACATTTTCTGACATTAGTTCGATGTAGAGATTACTTTTGTGAATCAAATGCAGTTAATAGCAAAGATGAACAATAATTGGATGGCTCTCTCACAAAAGAGAGCAGTTTGTCGATGCCTGATTTTAAACTCTGAAAGTTAAACACTGTGGCAGTGCGTGAATATTAATCGACTTTTTTTAATTGAAACACAAAATTTCAAAGATACAATGCAATATGCCTCTCTCTTAATCTACTCTCCTTATGTTTCTAAGAATCTTCATTAAGTATTATTGGATTGACAAACTCTTTATTTAACCTATCTCTGACCTATCAACCTGACTATATAGATCTCGAGCTATATAAACATGTGCTTGTGCTAAGTGGAAGTCAGTCATCACTGCTGCTCTATAGGAGAGTAATACATTAAAATAAACCTTTTTTTAAGTATGTATATACTCTCTAAATTACAAAGAGACAATAAAATGACATGCACTGACATGGAGTAATGCATGTGATTTTTAGTCTTAAAACTTATTTCAACTGAAAGAGAAGATTTTGGTTCTACCTGTCAAAATTCAATTTCTAAACTGTACAGCAGAAATCTCCGCTTTTTTTCAAATTAATAAAGTAAATTATTCCAGCAGTTCGAGGAAACCCACAACTTAGCCCTTTACCACCTGACTATACTGGTATTTAAGTATTTAAATATGTGTCTTTTTAAAGTCATTCGTCATTACACCGCCACTAAGATACAGCCAGAAGTCTAGTACAAATGGCAACTGGAAACAACTCTCTTAATTACATTAACATAGTAAAATGACGACTATCTCAATTCTCGCTACCAAAGGGGACTACATGCAGGTCAAGGTGGTTAGATGTTATTAATAATAACTAATTTTCGGATAGATGTACTGTTTGTCAAAATTCTATAATTTTGAATCCAAAATCACTCCTTATCTTAGAAATAAACTACTAAGAACAAAAACTGCATTATGTTTTAAACACCGAATTATTTTAGATCAGATCATACACCCAATACTTCTTTAGTATTATTTCTGAAAATGGACATTTTAAATACATATTCGAATAAAATGAGAAAACCTTTTTTAGTCAGCAATAAGGTCACAGTCTCCAACAACTTAATTTGATGCAAAAATCAAACAATGATTACCAGACATATCGGCATCAATTAAAAAATCTGTATTTTATATATTAATATGCAATACTACAAAATTGTATAATCGTATTGCCTGAATTAGCTGAGTCATACAAATAAGCGTCACAAAAATTCATATATTTTTTCGAAAACATTATAAAATTTGTTTATTTGCCAATTATTAGATAATTTTGTTGAATGATTATCAAAAAAAGCGTGCAAAATATTTTTTTTTCGAAAATTGCTGCAAAATGAATAAGGTGCGACATTTTTAAACCTGACAAATATAATTTGTCACTTTTATGTTTATATGCAAATAAATTATTTTCTCCATACAAATAGAAATTTTATTTGGAACCATTTCATTAAAAAATTTGCATGTAGAATACGTTCAGATTAGGCGACTATTAGATTCGGTCAAATATATATATACACAGTTTAAATAAATTTCTATCATATAGCGATTGTACACGACAGTTAAATGACAGACAAGTAAGAATGTCATAATAATATAAGCAGTAGGATGAACTCTGGAAAAAAGGTATTTTACGGGGTTTTGATCAATTTTAAACCTGACTTTTTAAATCGTTTTTACAGAGTTTGTTTTCTATAAGTGGGATTATATAGGGAGTAATTTTTTAAGGTTTCGTCAGACAATTGATAGAGAGAAATTACGGTTTATAAAAACCTGTTTTAATTCATTACTCTATAGTCTATGGTCAAGTAAACCCCGATTTTTCCAATAATTAATGTTTATATGAAAAACGCTGCTCCACTAACGAGCTACAAACAGGCAGACATAGCTGAATCGCCCTAGAATCTAATAGGGGCCCAGACTTACATTTTGATCTGGAAGCTAATGATCTGACATTTTCCACAAATGTTTTCTTGTGATAAGTTTTGCTTCTACAGAAAAATAGGGCGATGTGGGTCTACGTCTTTATTTATTAATAAGTTGATTGTGCAGCACCTTCCGAAATTCACTTTAAATTTAAGAAAACTTCTGGTTATCATGTTTATATATTGTTACCATAAAAATACAAACGCATTAACAAAATGGGGGTTAAAATCTACCCAGCACTTTTAGTATATTTCTCAAAAATTGGCAATCTTGTTTCCCCACAGTACTTTACATGAAATGAGCAAATCATTCTATATACAAACATGTTACTATATTGTAAAATATACATTCAAAGAGTACGATTTTAATCCATTCTCCTACACCTGTAGTAGAAGAATCATACTTATACACATACTCTTTATGTACAGCTAGTTTGGCACACTCTTGGTACCCCATAGTAAAAAAACTGTAATTTCCCGAATTATTTGATGTTGAACTTTGAATCATACAACAAATACCAATGACGACATAATACAAATGCTCAAAACTACTACCACAACAATTTAGACGATTACTTGTACATGCATGTATGTATGTGTACATAAAACGAATACTGAGTATATAACAATTTAACAAATTTAAAACTATTAATTCCCAACTCCCCATCAAGCACTAATGCGTCGTCTTTATTCTTTAAGATTGTGTTGGTTTGCTAGATCTGTAAGTGGATCAAATAAAATATAAATGGAAGTAACACAAAGTGAGAGATAGATCGAGGATCAAAAACTGTCAGAGTGACAGAGTAATTGTGTCACTGTTGTTGGTTGTGTGGTGACATGTTGGTGGTGCGTCGGTGAGGAATCGCGTGAGTTAGTGAGTATTAACAACAAAATCGTAAAATTGATTACTCATTTGTTCGTAATTCGCACAGCAAAAACAAATATATTTTTTGCAAAATCAGCACGGCGCAAAAAAATAGTAAAAAATAAACAAAAACAAATATGAGTTTTTATGTACTTAAATTAGCTATTACTTTACGCATTAGGTATGTAGTTTAATTGTAGAAAAAAGTACGAATTTAGATTCATATGAAAAACATACATTTTGTTGTTTTTGACACTTCTGTTACAAATGAAATGGGGACTTAGTCTCAACATAGCTAAATGGCTATACATAGCTTTAATAAGTCCCATTCTAACACTTGGACTTCCACTAAAAAAAAGTTTGTTGTAGATTAGCTATACAAAATACAAATATTGCAATAACGAATTCTCTTAGAACTAGACCTCAGAAGCTCTAAACACTATATTGCACATTCTATCTATAAATCTACATATAAAGGCCATATCTGCCCGTAGCGTATCGTGGCTTAACTCATTTGGAAATTGGAGGTCTAGAACATATGGATACACTAAGATTGAAGGCCTATTACATCCCATCTTAAACCAACCATCTGACTATATTATCACACAAAGGGACATTGATGAGAGTTCCTTCCAGAAGCGAGTGGTGTAGGGGTAACTTACCGAGAGATTATACCACAAGAATCTTTACATATGGCTATAGAATTTGTCACTAAATTCTTATACTATCACTTTCCTATTAGTGAGACAATTCAAGAATGATCTGCCAATGCTGGGTGTCTGCGCATTGAAACTATTATGGAAATGAACAGGCAGATAATCTTGGAAAAACGTGATCTGCTCTTCCGTCTACTCTGCGAATACCCTGTTCTACCTGTTAAGAGAAAACGATATTAGCAACTTACTAACTAGATAACTAACTAAGTAAATATCTATCTATCTTTCTATCTATCTATCTATCTATCTATCTATCTATCTATCTATCTATCTATCTATCTATCTATCTATCTATCTATCTATCTATCTATCTATCTATCTATCTATCTATCTATCTATCTATCTATCTATCTATCTATCTATCTATCTATCTATCTATCTATCTATCTATCTATCTATCTATCTATCTATCTATCTATCTATCTATCTATCTATCTATCTATCTATCTATCTATCTATCTATCTATCTATCTATCTATCTATCTATCTATCTATCTACTTATCAAATTGACTATCCAGGAAGTACTTCTTACCATTTCAATTATATCATTTTGACTTTTAAAAAAAGTACTTTTAAACCTAAAATAGTACCATTTCAATTAAATCATTGTGACTTTTAAATAAAGTACTTTTAAACCTAAAAAAGTACCATTTCAATTAAAACATTTGGACCTTTTAAGGCTACACTGTTACGTTCATAATTGAGATTTTTTTAATTATGTACTTTTAAACCTAAAATAGTACCATTTCAATTATATCATTGTGACTTTTTAAAAAAGTACTTTTAAACCTAAATAAGTACCATTTCAATTAAAACATTTGGACTTTTTAAGGCTACACTGATACGTTCATAATTGAGTTTTTTTTAATAATGTTGTTGTCTTTGGATAACAATGTAGGTGTTATCGATTACAACAACAATGAATGTATAAAAATATTTGCAAAATAAATAATTCTAGGCTTCCTGATAAACAAAAAAAAACGTTTCTTTTTTTTACTTATATATTGTTGTGTTTTTTCATGTTTGTCTAATTATTTACGCAATATTGTGATAAATTCATCATAATCATTTTTATTAATTACCTACTCCCATTTTCTAGTTGTTGTTCATTTAATTCTATTTATTTAATTCTTATGGTATTTCATGCAGAATACATTTCAAATGCCCCATTAGTTGGGATTTGTGTTGTTTAACAAATGGCAAACAAAAAATGTTTGCAAAAAAGCAACAAAAATATCTATATATTCTTCCAGAGATTAAATATATTATTTTTCTACTATTTTCTATTTTATATCTATTCATTCATGTAGACGGAAAAAGAACAACAACTACAACCACAAACATATTTGGGTTCTTAAGCGAGTTTATGCAAATTTTTTTCTTTATAGGAGTAGATTAGTTGGAATTTTTAGTTATGTTCTGTTTTTTATCTAAAATATTTTTATACGGTGCTTTATTGCGATTATATTTTTGCGATATGACCTCATTTTTCAGCTTTCGATCCTCAATTCTTTTATTTTAGGGTAAAATATTTATTTAATTTTTCAGTGCAGTCGCCCTTTTGTTTAAATGATCGGTTGGTTATTGGTTGCTATATCAGCTCCATGGTATTTATGAAATTTGCGGAGTCATCATTGGTATGTGCTAATTTTATGATCAGTGATCGTGTACAGTGCTCGTAAAAGGAATAATTTATAAATCTTTCAATTAATGGTGTGAAACATTTAAGAATCACTTTCAGGTAAAATAGATTTTTTTGGGAAAATAGCTACTGTTTGGAAATTTTCTTACAGATTTGATAAATATTTGTTTTTTATAAAAAGTTCCTAGAATTTGTATGCCCTACATTATTTAAAAGGTAACGATATAAAACTAATTTGCTCTTGTTCCTAACCTATAGAAATATTGATCCTTTACACTTATTTTAAACTAAAAACATGGACCCGGAATCACCTAATTGCCCGTTCTAACTAAGGGTCGCTCTATTTTTAAATTTTAAGTGAGTTGGAGTTTCAAAATTAAAATAATCAAGCAAAAATTTGTATGTTTGGCTATAACGAATCTATATAGCAGCTATTAAAACTTATCTCGAAAAATTAATCCGAATATCGGAATGCGGACCTATTTTCCGAACGATGGAACCTGAACAATAAACAATTTTAGCCCTTTAACATCTCACTTTAAACTTAACGTATTTTTTAAAATACTGTTTAAAAAAAACAGCCTGATCAAAAAAATAACTTTTTACCAAGACTACTGGATATAATAGATATCAACGATTCTTTAAACGGTATTCTGGGGGCACTGGGGACGGGGCGCCTTGTTAGGTGAAATCGTGGATTGATATTATCCGTTTCCGAACAATACAAACCTAATCAATAAAGAATTTTAGCCCTTTAGCTCCCCACTTTTGATCTCTAACGTATTTTTAACTTTTTACAAATACAAGCATGATCAACAGAGAATTTTAGCTCTAGTTTAGTTCTCTTTAGTTTTAGTTCTCTAGCTTAAACTCTTTCGACCTGATCACGTGGAGATGGTGTAAGCTAAACACTGGTAAATTGAAATTGTCAATAAATCGGAAATAAGACCGGCTTTTGAAGAAATTTTGACTGAACTGAAATAAAGAATATGTAGTTTTGTAACGATCATTCCTCTAAAATGTCTACTTTAGAAGTTCAGTTAATAGTAAAAACGATATCAGACGAATTGATACATAATGAAAATTGAGATCTCCACCTGGGATTGTCTATATATTTGTATGTGCATAAAAAATTTTACGTAGTTGTAAAAGCGATTAAGCATAAGTAGGGTTCTATAGTTGAATGGAAAAGTCGACTTTTCGACTTTGTTCATTTAGTTAAAAGTCGACTTTTCGACTTTTTGCATTTAATGAAAAGTCGATTTTTCGATTTTTTTCATTTAATTAAAAGACTTTTAGACTTTTCGACTATGTATAAGTATTTTATAAATAGTCTACTTTTTCCGAATTTTTCCGATTTTTCGATTTTTTCGACTATTTTCGACTTCTTTATTCATTTTTTGACTTTTTTCGAGTTTTTCCGACTATTTCCGAGTTTTTGACTTTTTTTTTACTTTTTTAAAATTTTTGACAATTTTTGACTTGTTTCTACAATTTTCGAGTTTTCTTATCGACTTTTCGACTTTTCGACTTTTTTAACAGATGATAGTCGAGTTATCGACTTTTTTGGAACAAAATAGTCGACTTCGACTTTTCGACTTTTTTTTTGACAAAAAGTCGATTGTGCGATTATTCGAAAGTCGATTTATAGAACCCTAAGCATAAGAGCTCATAAGACAAGATTTGAGCGATAACTGGTCTAAATGATCACTAAATGTCTAACACTTTCCTCTTAACTACAGCATCTTTAATGAATATTAAAAAAAATATAGAAAAAAAACTTTTAAAACTCACTGTAAAAGAAACATAAACATTTTGAAATTCCATTCAACACAGGGCTTTTAAAACGAAATCCAAAAAAAAAAAACCAAAACTGCAACATAGACATTTTCGCTTTTTATTACTTCATTCTTGAGCACTTCAATTAAATACAATTTATTTCTGTAGAACGATCACTGTTTATTTTCATTGTCCCAAAACTCAAGAACACACAAACAAACGAACATATTGATGACTCTGACGTTTCATTATTAATAAACTTCAATGTCAAAACTGTGAAATTCTGAAAAAATAAATAAATAAACGAAAGGATGGCAATTGAAGTCGTAAAAACAACTTTAAACATTTATTCTGTCATTTCGGTCACTTATTTATATGCAAGACATGAAATATTAATAATATTTTTGTTTTTTGCATTTTATTATAAAGTATATTAAATATATATGTATTATTAATAAAATATACTGAAAACTCATTAACCCAATTTCAATTCCTAGTAATGCGTTCTGTTTGGCACTCGTAGTCGTACTCGTTTTTCTCTACTCTTAAATATTAAGTATTTAATTGATAACGTTTTGCTAGATCGGTGGTGGTACAAGTGCAAAATTGCTAAATAAAACATTTAACATTTTTTTTTGTTTCCACTTATGGCTTTTTTATTATTATTTCAGTTTTTGTTGCTGTTGCTGCTGCTGCTTCTGTCATTCTTCATTGAATCATTCAATACTAAATGCAGATTGAGTAGAGGAAGAAATTTTCTTCCTTCCTTCCACCACTGATCGTTTAACTGGTCGATTGAGTGCATTCGTCCGCTGTTTTTTGTGTTTAAATAAAAAATTGCAAAAAGATGAAAAAACGTAAACAATGTGATCATTTTATATTTTAAGAAATATGAAAAAAGTGTTTAATCAAATTTTAGTTAAACATTTTTTTTATTTATTTTATTTATTAATTGAAATAATCAATAATCAATTTGTTTCTTTTCATGTGATTCGTTTTGTTGTTATTTATTTTTTGCATTCATTTGTATCTTCAAAGAGGAAACTTTTAACCTGCAGTTAAAGAAATTTGATTGTGGTTGTTTGAACGAATGTTTGAAAGAAAAATAAAAATGCAAAAAAAAACACAACTTAACAAATGTACAGTCCAAAATTTTCGTATTTCACACCACAGCTATTGAATCTAAAATATAAATTGATCTCAAACTAGAACTAAACTAGAACTGAACTAGAACTCAACTAGAACTGAACTAGAACTGAACTAGAACTGAAATAGAACTGAACTAGAACTGAACTAGAACTGAACTAGAACTGAACTAGAACTGAACTAGAACTGAACTAGAACTGAACTAGAACTGAAATAGAACTGAACTAGAACTGAACTAGAACTGTACTAGAACTGAACTAGAACTGATAGAGAACTAAACTGAAACTGAACTTAGAACTGAACTAGAACTGAACTAGTACTCAACTAGAACTGAACTAAAACTGAACTAGAAATGAACAAGAACTAAACTAGAACTGAACTAGAACTGAACTAGAACTGAACTAGAACTGAACTAGAACTGAACTAGAAC
>NC_060954.1:59466765-59472829 GCF_022045245.1 Lucilia cuprina
GTCTAGTCTATAGTCTAGTCTATAGTCTAGTCTATAGTCTAGTCTATAGTCTAGTCTATAGTCTAGTCTATAGTCTAGTCTATATTATAGTCTATAGTCTAGTCTATAATATAGTCTATAGTCTAGTCTATAGCTTAGTCTATAGTCTAGTCTATAAACTAGTCTAGTCTATAGTCTAATCTATAGTTTAGTCTATAGTCTAGTCTATAGTCTAGTCAACAGTCTAGTCTATAGTCTAGTCTATAGTCTAGTCTACAGTCTAGTATATAGCCTATATATAGTCTATAATCTAATCTCAAGTCTAGTCTATAGTCTAGTCCATAGTCTATTGTGTAGTTTATAGTCTAGTCTTTATTTTAGTATTTTGTTTAGTTTTCAGCCTTGTTCACAGTCTTTAGTCATGTTCATATTCTAGTCTTAGTAAACATACATGATGGAGTATTTTTACTAGTATTGCCGCTTGTGGCTGTTGCTCTAATTGTAATCGTTCAGTAATGTATGTGCTTTAATTTATTTTTTTTATTTTATAATTTTCGTGTTAAATAACAATTGCAATTAATAGCTTATTGAAAAACAAAAAATTCCTTTTATTTATTTTTTGGTCTTTTCAAAACTAAATTTTTAACTACTTTGATAACCTTGATTTTCAAATAAATTTCAAATAATTGGAAATGATTACATATTTATTTATTTTTTGCAATATTTATTTATTAATAATAATATTTATTTGGAATTTTTATGAAAATTTACATATTTCTATTGTGTTTAGCTAAGAAAATAAATTCTTCTTTATTAATTTTTTATTAACGAGATTTTTATTCTTTATTACTCACCAGCATCATGCATGAATTGATTGGTAATTTCAATTTGAAATATTTCTCTTCTTCTAAGACATTATTGTGAAATTTTGCACTTGATTCGATGCAGGAAGAACCTTGAAACTTGTCAAAATAATGAAATTTGTGTAAAATGCATTTTTTTTGTTGAAAAGTGACTAATCGATTTTTTACAACAATAAATAATTGAATTAATTGAGTGGGTGGATACATACAGTGATTGTGTTATAGAATTTATTTCATTCAATAAGATTATTAAATTTATTTTAAAACACTAATTTACATTTAAGTGTTATTAAATGAATTCAAATTAAGTTGTTAATGGGGAAAAGCCCTTCCCATTGCAATAATGTGAAAAGCAATTGATGATATTCAAATTGATTTCTATAGAATAAAACTAAAAATTACTTCACCTTTAAAATGGTAGTAGGTTTGGTTATTAGAAAAAATCTAGATTTGTATCCTTTACATCCCACATTTTGTTGTAATCTTAATACTTCTAATATTGCAACAATATTTGATTGTTATTCATTTTTGTTTTTTATTTGCTGAATAAACTTAATGATATTTAATCTTTATTTCAAATAAACTTCAAATGTCAATATCAATTTGTTATTTTGTTAATTACTGTTGTTTTTTTTTAATTTTTTGCTGAAATCAGCAAAGTTTTGTTATTTCATTCTAAAACAAACATTTTTTCATTCATTGATTTAAACAGTCAATCAGCACTTGATTTTTTTCGTTTATTTATCACGTCATTTTGAATTCTTTTATTGAATTTAAAGTCAATCGTTTTGTGGTTGTCTTCTTACATACATATTTCTGTTCAAGTAGTTTTTCTTCGATTAAAAAGAACTTTGATAAATGTAATAATAAAAAATAACATTTTATGACCATTTATACCAGCAATTAATGAAAATAAACACGTTAAACAATTAACTCCACATTCCAATGTATTTAATGAAAAAAAATTCCTTAAATGAAAACAAAATCATAATACAATGTCTATCAATAAATTTTTGATATGAAAACGCAAACACAATTGGATTGATCTTGAAATATAATTTATTATAAACATTCTTATGTTTTCTTTATTAAATTTATTATCATAGAATACATAAATATTCTTGTAATTTTATGGACAATTTGTAAAAAAAATAAAAAATAAACACAAACATATTTGGGAATGATTGTGTTGAAATCAATACACTGCAAAGAAAATAATGAAATTTTTTTGCATTTTTAATTTTTTTTTATATATTTATACCCTACACCACCTTAGTGGGTAGGGTATATTGGGTTTGTGCTGATGTTTGTAACGTACAATAATATTGGTCCTACTCCCACCTTAAAGTATACCAATCGACTCAAAATCATTTTCTGAGTCGATTTAGCTATGTCCGTCTGTCCGTCCATGTAAGCCTTGTAATCAAACTACAGGTCGCAATTTTAAACACAATTTAATGAAATTTGGTACATGGTCTTCTATTGCCCCAGGGACGAAGCCTATTGGTTAAGATGGGTCCATTATTTCACCTGGACCCCATACAACCATACCCCCGAATAGGGCTTGTAAACCTTTTAATCAAACTACAGGTCTCCATTTTGGAGATAATTCAATGAAATTTGGCACATGATCTCCTAAAGTATCGTAGACGAAACCTATTGAAAATGATAACCATCGGTTCATTATTTCACCTAGCCACCATAAAACTGAACCCCCGAATAGAGCTTGTAAACCTTGTAATTAAACTACAGGTCCCAATTTGGGAGACAATTCAATGAAATTTGGCACATGATCTTTTAATGTATCGTAGACGAAGCCTATTGAGAATATTTAACATCAGTACATTCTTGCAGTCTTATCGAATATTACTTCTGTAGAGCTTTCAGAATCTAGATATGTATGTCAGGTTTATATATACCAACTCTTTTGTTTGTTTCCAAGCTTTTGAAGGAGTTGCTTCTTAATGGTAACCATTGATCCGGTTTTCGTATGTTCAGCACCAACTGCCTATATAAAGGTATAGGTCGATTTGAGGACTGTCACCGAATCAACGTTGGATAACCTGGCAAAAGTTATGGAGTTAAAAAAGAAATCGAATCAAACGCATTGATTTAGGGTCAACACGAAGTTTTGTTTAGATTTTCTAAAAAACAACAATGTAACAATTTCCGCGCTTTGATTTTATACTAAATAAATCACATAAATCTATAAATTCAAATCGAATTTATTTGAAACGTTGAGTAGATCGAACCATAATATATAATTTCTGTCCAAACCTAACTAAAAACATTTGTCATACTTACTTACCTCAAAAAAGGACTTAGCATAAACAGATCTTTTTATTTGTAGGCGGATCGGGCCTTTTCAAAACGATCAATTAAAGGATATTGTTGATATGGCAGTTAGGTAATGTTGAATGAAAAAAAATTAAGACAGTTATTGGGCCCGTATATAGCGATCCATGAAAATAATTATCGATCGATGTTCAAGAAATCAGTTACATGGACGTATTTAGTGTTCTCGAGGAATGTCGTATCTGCTTTTACATTTGCCCTCAAAATATTTGAATCTAATTTCGTCGAAAGTCCAGCAAGAACAGAGAAAATGTTATATTATATACAAACGGTTCTCAAATGGAAGTCCGCGGACCCCACGAAGACGAACGAAAAAATAGACATGGATAATTTTGTGTCAAGTGACCCAACTCTTCAAATCGATTTCTTCTGAAATTTGAATGTTATCGGTCAAGAACTGCCGGAGTTATAGGGTGTCAAAGTTTGGCATTTTATTCATACAGGGTTTTATTCACATCTTCACTGAATCAAAAATCAATTTCATTATATCAATGTAATCTATTTTCATATTAAATAAAACATTTTTCATTAATGCAATGAAATGCTATATTAGCAATGAAAAGTTAAATTGAACAATTGGGGAAATTCATACCTGAATAGTAATAGCTTTCACTCCTAAAGTATTAAATTATGTTATTTCAAATACCTTTGAGACGAGTTCAATATAACCTAAGATCGCTATGTTTATACGACTTGAAAGAAATAGAACGAAAGTTTCAAATACTTTTTGTTTTGATTAAAAATCTTTAAAATTCATCTATTATTAACTTCTTTTTCCTTTTACATTTTACCAAACAGCGCAATTTCCTTAAATTAATTAAACGCAACCAATAAATTATATTACAATTTTTTAACATCTGTCACAATTTATTTTTAATACAAAAACGTCAGAATTCAAAAACTGTTTATAACAACCATATTTGTCAACACTGACATTTGTTTATACAATTTACTAATACAAAATATTATTCACAATATTAATAATTAAATTTATTTCAGTTTAACCAAAATCGCGACGTCCATTTGTCTCAACAAAACAAACGTGTAAATTTTGTTTATGCAGACCAGGTTTTGTTAAAAAAAACATATTTAAATTTTGTTGACCATTAAAGTAAAAATAAATAAAAGTTAAAACAAAACACATATTTTTCTATGTGTAGTTTGGTTTATTAACAAATTTTCTTTTTTCTGATATGACATTCCAATCAGGGCTTACCATTAAAATCTATTAACAAACTAATTTAAACAAAATTATTTTATTATTTATTAACATTAACCATTCCCATATCTAGAGTAATAAAGTTAGGAAAAACATAGGTTTTTTTGTGACAAACCCAGTGGAGGAATAAATATTTGTAAAAAGGCAACATTAGTATGAAAATGTTGCCCTATAAAAGGTTTATATTACTTTCTAAATAACTTAGGAACATGTTAGATGTTGTCTGAGTTGTGCTGTCGAGAGACTTAGTATAACACTGAAGTGAAATTATTAAAAATGTTGCCCTATACATTATTACAAAATGCAAAAGTTGCCCTTTACATTATTACAACGCGCAAATGTTGTCCATTGCTAATACAAAACCTCAATGAAGCTACAAATTGAAATAAAGATTCTATTGCGTGTTATAAGGCAACATTTTTAAGTAAAAATATGTTGCCTTATAACGTGGCAACATTTGAATATTTTGCCTTTAGGGCATATTTCCTTAAATTATATGTGACATTTTAATTTTCTACTCCAAAGTAGAAAGTTATTAATTGCAAATTAATATTTTTTTCCAAAAATATTTCTCTAAGGCGTAATTTATAATATTTATTTGATTCGTAGAAAGAAAAATGTGTCAAATTTTGAACCTTGTGATAGCTGTGCTACTGCTACCGTTTTGTATAAATTTAATGTTTTTTTATTATTTCGATTTAACTTTTTTTCCTCATTTAAACAAACATATAACTTTGTACTACCGCCAATCAAACATTAACAAAAATATTGATTTAAAATTTTGTTTTTTTTTTCAATTCGTTTATTTGTATTTCTTTCTTTTTGGAACTATGACGATGTTAATAATAATTATTTCATTACCTGACAGACATTTCTAAATACTAACCGTTTGTTGCTGTTTGCTAGCGCAAAAATACAAACTTTACTAAATTTTATATTTATGACATGACATAATCATATAGGAATTTATTAATGTTTATTTTGCAAATAATACTCGTACTATAAACGAAAATAAAAAATAATTCATAATTTGATTGCTTTTCATTATGTATGTATGTATATTTTTTTTATTATTGTTATTATTATTTTTTAACTCATATATAAAAAGTTTATTGAAAAAAAAATCAACTACCACTTTGTAGTTATTGTTCTCTTTTTATTTAAGTGTTTGCGTTTAAAACCAATAATTTATTAAATTATGTTTTAATAATTTTTTTATCGCGTCAAATGCAGACATATTGATAATTCCAATAAAGATTAATATTATTTTGGGACGAGTTTTATTCGTTTAAGTGACTAAAATGTTTGAAGTGCAAAGTATAAATATGTTGTATGTTTAATTTTTAAAACCTTTAGCAAATTGAAAACATTTATTTTAAGAGTAGAAATGTCGTATTTCTTCACTTATATCTTCAGATATAGTTCAGTTATTGTTAAGTTTTAGTTCAGTTCTATTTCAGTTCTAGTTCAGTTCAAGTTCAGTTCAAGTTCAGTTCTAGTTCAGCTCTAGTTCAGTTCTAGTTCAGTTCTAGTTTAGTTTTAGTTTAGTTTTAGTTCAGTTCTAGTTCAGTTCTAGTTCAGTTCTTGTTCAGTTCTAGTTCAGTTCTAGTTCAGTTCTAGTTCAGTTCTAGTTCAGTTCTAGTTCAGT
>NC_060954.1:59473075-59473380 GCF_022045245.1 Lucilia cuprina
GTTCTAGTTCAGTTCTAGTTCAGTTCTAGTTCAGTTCTAGTTCAGTTCTAGTTCAGTTCTAGTTTAGTTCTTGTTCATTTCTAGTTCAGTTTTAGTTCAGTTCTAGTTAAGTACTAGTTCAGTTCTAGTTCAGTTCTAGTTCAGTTCTAAGTTCAGTTTCAGTTTAGTTCTCTATCAGTTCTAGTTCAGTTCTAGTACAGTTCTTGTTCAGTTCTAGTTCAGTTCTAGTTCAGTTCTAGTTCAGTTCTAATTCAGTTCTAGTTCAGTTCTAGTTCAGTTCTAGTTCAGTTCTAGTTCAGTTCTAG
>NC_060954.1:59473480-59504711 GCF_022045245.1 Lucilia cuprina
GTCTAGTCTATAGTCTAGTCTATTGTCTAGTCTATAGTCTAGTCTATAGTCTAGTCTATAGTCTAGTCTATAGTCTAGTCTATAGTCTAGTCTATAGTCTAGTCTAGACTATTATCAATTCTATAGTCTAGTAGTAAATAGTTCAGTTCAATGGTTTCTTTCAAACGGTTCTTTAATTTTGTGTATATTTCAAAATTAAAAACTTAAAATCGATGTATGTATAATACGTATTTTTCTAAGTTTTCTTTTCCCAAAATTCCGTTTTGTTGTTCCTAACAATTTTCTGAAAACAAAAAAAAAAACATGATGACGTTAATTTCATCTGATTATGTTTATTCGAATAGTTTTTCTGTTCGAGAATAGAAGAAAATATTTTCATTACCTCACATGATTAAAAAAAGATGATTTGAGAATTTTAAAATAAAATTAAAAACAAAAGTGTGCGAATGTTTATCTTCACCTTAAAAATCTGTTACTTGTAGCCAACGAATATCCATCCCAATGTACAATAATAAACGCACTTCAACATTTTCAATAATTCAGAATAAATACTAGCTGGAAATCATCTATAAAGTTGTTTATTTGACGTCATAAGCAAATGCAAATGAAAAATGTTTATAAAGTTGTTTTTTTTTCTAATTTTTTTTACGCTTAAGTATTTAAAAACAAATAATTTCATTGTAAAAATTTTTCCGGTATAAAAATTTGTTCGAGTTTTTAGTGGTATTTTTATGATTGGTTTTTGAAATACACTCTAATTACAAGGGGGCTAGCTATTAAGTTGTTTTTTTTTTGTAATTAATTTTTTTAAATGAAGTGTGTAAAGACATTTGTAATAGTTTTTAACATACAAATTGCGAAAAATAATAGAAATAGGGAAAAAACATCAGAAATAAGTTAAACCATGAAGAGGTGGGCGTTGACAACAAAAACAAGTACATTGGCATTTTGCAGTAAGAACTTTCCACAAACTTTTACATGTAAAGGGTTAACTAACACAGACCCACAATCCTGAACACCTGCCTTGACGACCTTATTTAACGGTGGGAATGGTAAACCACTCGCCCCTGAATTCTTCTATGCAGAACTCAGATGACAATCTTTGTACATGGCTGTGCCGTTCCGTGGACAAGAACTTTGCAGAAGTACAGCTATTTCAATTCTTGCCATAGTAGCCCCGTTGAAGATTTACAGGCAGCATGGGATCTATCCCAATGCATACCCAGACAAGGAAAAAGCAATCATTAGTCTAAAGCCAACAGAAGGGTGACTCCAACATCAGGTGAAATCAATTATCTGTATATATTACCCTTAACATCTTAAAGCTCAAGAAACCACACTACTGATATGGCACTGTTGTTTCGGCAAAAGCACCTAGAGACGTATTTGGTAGTCCGAAATTGTCATTATATCGTGATAATATGACAACTCAGAGGGAATAAAATACATACACGTCAGGTTCCATATTGCCATTATATCGTGATAATATGACAACTCAGAGGGAATAAAATACATACACGTCACGTTCCAAATCGGCACAAAATTGTTTAATAACATCCGTTGTCAAGTGCATAAGTACAACAACAACAACATTGCAACAATTCATTGTCGCAATCTAAATGTTATACACATCCATTGTCTAAAAGATAACAAACGTGGTAAGCTCACAAACCATTGTCAATAGTGTTGTCAACAATACTTGACAACGAATGTTATTGAAAAAATTGGATTCAAATTGGTACCAGGAGTGTATACTTATTTTCCCTCTGTGAAATGATGTAGGAATTTCTACAGTTAATTCAATCTCAATAATTGCCTGGACAAGTTCTGAAATCCTTTCCTAAACTAAAAGGTATACTAAATCAGTACTAGTATCCTGTGGGGCAGAGGAGACTTTTCTGATCGTTCACTAACTTACATCAGTTTCATTATCAGACCATAAGTGTCAACCTAAAAATTCCCCAACCTAAACTGGCGCCATACTACGCTAAGAGTAAGAGTTCCATTATCAGACCAAAAGTGTCCACCTGAAAATTCCCTAACAAATACTGGTGCCCTACTTTGCGAAGAGTAAGAGATACTCAACGGTTTTAGGAATCCAGCATAGGTTGCTAAAGTGGCATGTGTTAAGATGGAAACATCACCAGAGAGAGAGACTCCAGACATATCCAACATTCTCTCCCAGCAAATTTTTTTTTTTTTAACCGCAGCCACTACGTAAATCCTGAGTGAACCTCAACCCACTGACGAGCAAGGAAAAGTCCTGTGGGTAACTGCCACCAGTATTGCCACATTACATGGTACTTCGTTTCGAACCCTTGTCCAATCATTCCTAGGAAAGGCCAAGGATATATTTGACATCAGTCCATGCAGACATCTTTTCCCCGGTATATTGCACTAACACCAAGATGGAGATTTTAACCGGAAAAGTAAACTTTGATTTCAGGGTTAAAAATGTACTGGTCCGTGTAATCATCAGCCTCTATAGATTTATGTATAGTCGGTATTAACTGTTACAATTTAGAATATCTCATTCCTACGAAATCTATTTTTTGAATTCCAAATTTTTTTATAAAAATTAATCTTTATTATTAGCTGGAATAAATATTTATGAGTTTTTAGCACTTAAATCTCTAACCACAATGATTATTGGTAAATGTTCCGCTTATGGTATTTAGCAGCATCTAAAATATATATTTTTTTGAACATGGCCAACTAACCATGTCGGTCAGGTAAATTGCTGAAAGACAGGGGGAACTGTATATGTTCAAAACAAAATATTGTTTTCAATAAATTAAGAACAATTAACAAAACGTTTATTATTAATAAACACTTTCTATTCAATGATGTTTGTAATGAAATATTTTTAGAATATGCTGTTGTATTTTTACAACAATTATTTATTTGCCATATGGTTTAAAGAAGCAACAAATGCCAAAAAATTTCAAAATAATAACAAAAAAAATATGCATAAAATTTTAGTGAAATTCTATAGAATTATTAACGGATGTACAAATTCAAATTGAACGTCTAATAGTCTAAGTACTTGCTACAATTCATTAACAATGACTATCAGTTTATTATTAAAATAACTGACGAATAGTTAAGTAAATTGTAAGAAATAATAAAATGTGAGTCATATATACAAACACATAGCTACGCAATATTGATCTCATTACCAATTCCTCAGAAACTGAAAAAAAAATATTATTAAAATTTTGAATAGTCTGCAATTGAAAACATTTAAACCGTAAACATTGTTAATCATATCAACAACAGTTAGTTGACTCATTTTACCACCCAAATATGTATGTTTAATAAATTAATTAAACATAAACAAAACTTGTAGTAAAAAACGCCTAAAGCGTTTAAGTCCAAATTTTATGAAATACCAAAATAAAATAAGAAAAAAACAAACTTTCCAAGCGCCATCAAGTGTTTATAAACAAAACAAATATTTAAGTCTTTCGATTTTTTTTTTACTATTTTTTACTATTGTCAATAACAAAAAAGAAAAAAAGAAACAAAAATCACCTAACAAAAACTAGTAAGCAAAAGATTATAAACAAATAAAAGCTTAACTGCAAAAAAACCTATACATTCATATGTATGTCTGTCCGTACGACACATAAAACATTAAAACAATTTGTTAATTTGTTTTGTAAACATTTGGACAAATAATTTTAAGAAATCTACAAACAAAATTTAAAATCATAAATCATTTTTCAAGTGGCAAAAAAATTTGAGGATAAATAGTATTGTAAATTGTTTAGAACTTTAAAATTCTCATATTATAGAAAATGATATTTATTTACTTAGTCGAATAATTGCTGTTGACTTTTTTACTTAATAGAGAATATATTAAATTCGACGCTTGGTAATTAGATAATTGTTTGCAAAATTTTTAAAATTATTATTTATAGTTTACTTTGGGGAGTATTTTAAACCAAATGTATATGCGCAAACACAAATAATATTATTGTTTATAGTCTAGTCTATAGTCCTGTCTATAGCCTAGTCTATAATTCAAGTCTATATCAAGCCTTTAGTATAGTCTAGTATATAGTCAAAAGTCTATTTCTATAGTCTAGTCTATAGTCTAGTCTATAGTCTATTCTATAGTCTAGTCTATAGTCTAGTCTATAGTCTAGTCTATAGTCTAGTCTATAGTCTAGTCTATAGTCTAGTCTATAGTCTAGTCTATAGTCTAGTCTATAGTCTAGTCTATAGTCTAGTCTATAGTCTAGTCTATAGTCTAGTCTATAGTCTAGTCTATAGTCTAGTCTATAGTCTAGTCTATAGTCTAGAATATAGTCTAGTCTAGTATATAGTCTAGTCTAGTCTATAGTCTAGTCTATAGTCTAATCTATAGTCTAGTCTATAGTCTAATCTATTGTCTTTAATCTAGTCTTTAATATATTCCTAGATCTAATTTAAATTGTAGTCCAGTCAAAATTATGGTTCTGTGAGTATTGGTTCTTGACTTGATCTTCTTAATATCTATGACGTAGCCTACTAAATGGTCGAATTGTACTAATAATATTGTTATTTACATTTTAATTTTTTATCATAATTTATTATAGAAAATAATAAATAAGTTTAAATAAATTTTGCTGAATACAAATGCCAACAGGTACATAAATTTTTGTTTAAATTTTTAGAATTTTAATTGTACCAGAAGACAAGTTTTAGCCTGCAGAATTAAATTATTTTATAATTTTTTTAGAACTTAAGCTTGAGAATTAGATTTAATTTATATTTATAAAGTACCTTTAGCAAACATTTGAATACATTTTGCTGATTCATTTGCAATTTATTCCATTACTATAGACAATTGTTATTATTCAATATATATTTTTATTTAAATTCAAACATCTAAATCTACTTTTGAAAAGGGTTCAATAAACGAATATAATATCCACTCTTTTCAATTGACCGATAATAGGAATTAATTTATTTATTTCATTTCGTTACATGTCATTTTTTTTGCAAAAATATTTTATTGTTTAATCATAAACAGTATATTTATTTATTTATTTATTTATTTATTTATTATTTATTTATTTATTTATTTATTTATTTATTTATTTATTTATTTATTTATTTATTTATTTATTTATTTATTTATTTATTTATTTATTTATTTCTTTAATTTCTTGTGATTTTTTTTCTTATTTATTTATTTTACTGTCTTTGCCAAAAAAAGTTATTTGTTGTTTTGCATTTGCGATAAATAATTTTTTTTTACAAAATATTAATCGTCAGAAATTAATCACAAAACATAATTCAAATTGCAGAAAAAGTGTTTAGAATTTTAAATAGTTTAATGGAAATAAAAAGAAAATTTCAAAATAAGACTTACATAAAAACACACATAAAATTATTTGTTTTTAGCGATAAACATCTTGAGAATATTAAATAATTGTTTAATAGTTTTTTAGTTTGTTTAAAGTTTCACCCAAAATTTAAATTAGGGTTAATGGAAATGTTTTCGATTTCTTTAGAAATTTCTAAGTTCGCTAATTGAGGCGATTTTATGTAAAGAACAGCCAGCCAATTGGGAATGAAGTCATAGAATTTTATTTGAATTACTTTGATCATATATACCCTAGTATATTATGGATATTAAGAGATTCTGTCAAAAGTAGATGCAATTAGGAGGCAAAATTTGCTTGATCAGTTCATGATTTTCATCTTTACCATAAAAATTTACAAAACTTTGGCCAATCCATAATGCGGTTGAAATTGTCATAAATATATTTTTTATCTATGGATAATAGACAAAACTGTACGCTATAATATAGACAATACAATAATCCTATCTATACACAAGATTGGACTGTACTATATACTAGACTTTAGGCTATACTATGGACTAAAATAGAGACTAAACTAAAGACTACACTATAGTCCAAATAAGACTATAGAAAAGACTACACTATAGACTTTATACTAGACTATAATCTAGATATGACTATAGAAAAGACTAGACTATAGATAACAGACTGTAATATAGATAATAACTTGAATTGAATTATAGACTAGACTATTGATTAAAAAACAGACTAGACTAAGAAGTGCACATCAGGCCGTTAATGGGCTAGATGTATTTCCGCGGATTTGATGTATATGTGTACATCACCCTTTTAAACTGACTAGACCAGACTGGACTATAGAATATACTATAGACTAGACTATAGATATACGTTAGAGTACAAATATAAATTACACTTAACTATAAGCTAGACTATATTAAGACTAGACCATAAAATTAATTTGAAGATTCTTAATTAAAAAGTACTGAAAATGAGTTGGACTATGCGCTATTTATTTTTTGGAGAGCTTGTAGAATCGTTTTTTCAGTCGATTAAGCTATGTCCGTCCGTCTGGCTGGCTGGCTGTCCATATAAACCTTGTGATAATTGAATGAAATTTGGCACACGCCTTTTTTTGCCAAAAGGTCCGATGTTTCGACTAGCCCTAATACAACCGTCCCTCCGAATAGAGTCTTTGGCCTTATAATTAAGTTAAATGATTTATTATTTCAACAAAAGTCGGCAAAAACGTAGTTTTTTGAATTTTAAGTGACTCTAATGATTTCTATAATAATTGGGCCTAATTTGACCATAGCCCCCATACAAACTCCCCTTCAGAAAATGATTTAAAGGTTAAAATTCTTTGAAGTATCCGTAAATTCCTCTACCAACATTTTATAATGATTGACCTACATTTACCCCTACCCCCTATTAGCCTCTTATAAAAAATAAATAAAAATATTCTGGAATAAAGTTAAATAACAAACAAATCAAGTGATCTGAATTATAACATATGAAATTTATTGAACCTAAATAGGTTTATGTTTTATCATACATATTTTAGGGGGATCAGATGATTTCAAGACTGTTCTATTGTCGTAACAAAGGTTGGGCGAACAATCATCAAGCATAAGTAGCCAGTTAAAACCACAATCTTCACTTCCCAAATTCGCTGCTGATTTTCTTTATTATTTATTCTAGAAAAAATATAAAACGAATGAGAATTATTAGCTAGAATTCTTAGTTGAACACTAGTGGCGCGTTAGAAGTGTGTTAAAAAATAATATTAAAATACAAAAACAAAACACACACACGAAAAACACAATGAGCTAAAAATAGAATGATAAAGAAGAAAATAATAAAAAGAAGGGTAGAGAAATAAAAAATATATACAAACAGTGTAAACAATAACAATTTACAAACGTGAGCTGGTGTATATGATGCCAGATTGATAAGAAATTTTTGTTATTTATGTCTAATGAAAAAATCGCTGTTTGTGGAAAAATATTAGAAAAAAACTTAAAGTTTATTAAAAATATAAAAAAAATAATATACTAAAATTAAATTATAAATATTTTTGTTGAAATGTTTAATTTCGTATATTTGTTAAATTTTTCTAGAAAAGACCCTTAAATTTCTGAAAAAATTTTTGAAAGGTTCTAGAAAAAGTTCTTTCTAAATTGTTTGTTTTGTGCGAATGTGAACCGCAAAGATATTAAAATAATATCTTAATTAAAAAGAAAACTTTTTTATATTAAACCGTTATTATAAGCTTTTTGATAATAAAACCAAAGATTATGACGTTTTAGATATCAACAACTTAAGATTTTACTATATTAATAGACTTTTGGGAATTATTTCTCTCCAATATAAAATTATTTTTATAAACAAATTTATGCAAATCTATAAATTTATAGATTCTTTTATTAATAACAATTCCGGACTACGTCAGATAAATAACGTAGAATTTTCTACTTTTGAATTTTAATAAAAACAATTTAATTTTTATTATTTTTATACCCTACACCACTATAGTGGGGTGAGTTTTATGAGTTTTTGCTGATATTTTTAACACGCAGAAATATTTATGCTACACCCACTAAAAGGTCAAAACGGAGACTTTACTTGACTGTTCGCGCGTAGTAAACTACCTCTTTAACCAACCAACTAATCGGCTCAGAATCACTTTTTGAGTTGATTTAGCTATGCCCATCCGTCCGTCCGTCTGTTTTTGTACCAGGTGTATAGGTCTCAATTTTCAAGATAATTCGATAAAATTTAACAAATTGACGAACGCCATTGAAAATGATTAAAATCGGTCTAATGTCAACAAAAAAAACGAAGTACTTCACAAAGAATAACATTTATCACCACATCAAAAGTCATACATTTTATCTTCTATGGAAGTTATGTTTAGTGACTTTCAAAGACGCGAAAATTATAAAATTTCTTGCAAAGCTTTATATGTTTTTTATACCCTACACAACTTTAGTGGGAAGGGTATATTAGGTTTGTGCTGATGTTTGTAACGCACAATAAAATTGGTCCTATAACCACCTTTAAGTATACCAATTGGCTCAGAATCATTTCTGAATCGATTTAGCTATGTCCGTCTGTCCGTCTTTCAAGTAACTTTTAAGAAAAAGAACAAAATGACATTTTTAGAAAGACTTCAGAAGTAGTGAATTTCGAGTTTAATAAAAAGCACTTTCCTCCTTATGAGAAAACCATCATATATTCAGGTCTTTTTCAGCATTTCCATGGAGTACATTCTACTTGTTTTCCGCTTCTTTGAAAGTCCTTTTTTGGAAGTTTTGTTTCGCTTAGCCCCCATACACACGTACCCCCGATAGACGTTAATGGCTCTTAATTATGTTAAATGTTCTAGTATGTCAACAAAAATCGGCTAAACTTAGTTTTATTGAAGGTTAAAAGAAATAAACACTGCCGGTTATTGTAATTATCGGCCTCGGCAAAATTTATAAGGATAGGCCCATATTTACTCTTATTCCCTTATGAGCCATTTTTTTAAGAATAAGTAAAATTATTTAGAAATTAACATAAAAATCTTTATTATTTAGAAAAACATCCAGCTTTTTAACATACTCACCGCTACAGGGTATCATATGGTCCGTCATGCCCAACTATACATTCAATTTGATTAATACTTTTTCTATTTCTAAGGTTTTTTTTTTTTAATTCAGTCTAAAACATTTTTCCAAAAATATTTTAGTCATAGGCGCCCCATAGATTCTTGTTAATTTTATTTAATTATAAATTTATATTTGTTTATAAAAATATTTTGTAACAAATAAAAATGTCTATAAATATTCATTAATATGTAAAAATATTTTAAACAGCACAGCAAGCGAATTGTCTAAATTTATTAAAAATATATTTATTATTTTATAAAAATATTCTGTAATTATTACGTATTTTTTATTAATTAATCACATAATTTATGTTTTTTTTTTAAGTTAAATTTTTTAAAATCTAGCTTACCTCACCTGGTTTATTTGCTACACAAGTATTGCCATAAAAACTTTAACATTTAGTATTTAATATTTGCATAATTGTTTTCGATTTTTTTTTAATTTAAATGTTTTTGCATGACAAAGAAATTGATTTACCCGAAATTCTAGTTTGTTTGTTTTTTTTTCAAAATTTAAACAAAAATTCTAACTTTTTCCAATCTTAATAGTTTTGACTTAATTACTGGCTTAACTCCTCATATTTTTCAATTTATAAACCATAAATTAAATATTTTTTTTAGCTAAATCTAGAATAAATAACTGAAAACTTGTTTGTTATATTTTGAAAATGAGACTTTTTTTAAACATTTTAAATTAAGAAAACATAACACAAACTTGTATTTGCAGCAGCAGCAGCAAAAAAAAACAAAATAAGTATTTAAATTAATAAATATTAAACTCATAAATTAATTTGCTTTGTGTTTGTTCTTTTTTTCATTACTGAAATTTCTTGTGTCTGTCTACAATGACATTTAATGGGTTAATTTAGTAAATATTAATTAAAAGTATGTTAGTTGTCATTGTCAATGCCAAGAACTTTTGTTGAACCTAATTCTAACATACTAAACAATATTTTTTTATTTAAAAGACATTCTAAAGCAGAGGTAGAAAGGAATTTCATCTCTGTTTTTTTAATGTCTTGATCTTCACAGAAACTTATTTATATTAATCTTCTACAAATACAGATGTAAATATGCACAAGGTTCATGATCCTGAAGATTACGCTGTTAACTCTATTCTGGATTGTATTTATTAAGATTTTGAATTTCTCAAATATGATCTAGTCTATACACTAGTCTATAGTCTAGTCTAAAGTCTAGTCTATAGTCTAGTCTAAAGTCTAGTCTAAAGTCTAGTCTAAAGTCTAGTATATAGTCTAGTATATAGTCTAGTATATAGTTTAGTCTATAGTCTAGTCTATAGTCTAGTCTATAGTCTAGTCTATAGTCTAGTCTATAGTCTAGTCTATAGTCTATAGTCTAGTCTATAGTCTAGTCTATAGTCTAGTCTATAGTCTAGTCTATAGTCCAGTCTATAGTCTAGTCTAAAGTCTAGTCTGTAGCCTAGTCTATAGTCTAGTCTATAGTCTAGTCTATAGTATAGTTTATAGTCTAGTCTATAGTATAGTTTATAGTCTAGTTTATAGTCTAGTCTATAGTCTAGTCTATAGTCTAGTCTATAGTCTAGTCTATAGTCTAGTCTATAGTCTAGTCTATAGTCTAGTCTATAGTCTAGTCTATAGTCTAGTCTATAGTCTAGTCTATAGTCTAGTCTATAGTCTAGTCTATAGTCTAGTCTAAAGTCTAATCTATAGTCTAATCTATAGTATAGCTTCTATAGTCTAGTTTATAGTCTAATCTATAGTCTAATCTATAGTACAGCTTCTATAGTCTATAGTCATGTACACTTTTTTGTAAACTTTTTTGCATCCTCGGCAACTTCCCTATACTTTTCATAGTCTAACCTCAGACATCTCCTATCCCAAGAAAAATAAACCGACAACCAAAATCAATAAAATGGGTTTTACTCATATACATACAATTTGCAAATAATTAACCAAAACAAACATTAAAAATACAATTGTTTTTAATTGAAATGTTTTGTTATTGTAAATTAATTGTTCTTAACACTTATTTGTTTATAGACAAATCAATTCATTTGTTAAATCATTTATCAATTTCTTAATCTATTTCATATATTTTGCTCCAGAAAAAGTATAGCAAAAAAACCAAAACAGATAAAGTTGTTCAAATGCTTGAAGCTTTGCAACAAAAAACACTTATTAGCAACGGAAACAAAAACAAGATACAATTGAAATCGATGACGTGAATGCTAGAGTTTGAAAAATACTCTTAAGGCGTTAGATATTTTTAAAATCAATTAAAATAATTTAAATTTAAATAAAAATTTCGTAATACTTATTTTTTTATTAAATGTAATCTTTTTATAGATTTTTGTAAAAATATCTATGTTAAATTATTTAAATTTATATCTACTTGCAGGTATAAATTTTATATGTGTTTGTTTTTTTACTCATAGAACCAATGTCAAAACTCACGTAAGATCATGTGCCATTAAGTAATTAAGTATCCATAAATTATAGACCTAATATTAGGCGTTTGGAATGTATATAGTACTGTTATTTAGAATAAAATCCACTCACATCTACACGAACGGGTCAATTGTAATTAGTTGTTTGCTACTGCTGGTCCATCTGTCAGTATTTTTTTCCGTATAATGTATGGTTTTTGACAAATTTATACAAATTAGAAAATTATATGTAAAAATACATAAAAGAATTAATTCTTATATATTTACTAATAGAGAATAGATTATAAATTTGTCTACAGACTAAACTATAGACTAGACAACGTACTAGACTATAGACTGAGTATAGACTAGACTATAGATTGACTATAGATTGACTATAGATTGACTATAGACTAGACTATAGACTAGACTATAGACTAGACTATAGACCAGACTATAGACTAGACTATAGTCTAGACTATAGACTAGACAGTTGACTAGACTATAGACTAGACAGTTGACTAGACTATAGACTAGACTATATACTAGACTATAGTCTAGACTATAGGCTAGACTATAGACTAGACTATAGGCTAGACTATAGACTAGACTATAGACTAGACTATAGGCTAGACTATAGACTAGACCATAGACTAGACTATAGTTTAGACCATAGACTAGACTATAAACTAGACTATAGACTAGACTATAGACTAGACTATAGACTAGACTATAGACTAGACTATAAACTAGACTATAGACTAGACTATAGACTAGACTATAGACTAGACTATAGACTAGACTATAGACTAGACTATAGACTAGACTATAGACTAGACTATAGACTAGACTATAGACTAGACTATAGACTAGACTATAGACTAGACTATAGACTATACAGTAGACTAGACTAGATTATATACTTAATAAAACACTAGACTATATAACACTCAATGCTAAGTCTTCAGAGTAACCACTTTATTTTTATTTTTCTTAAAACGTTTAAATGTAATAAAAACGCTTCGCATTCCTTCTCACCTCAATCCATGTATGACTCACCCAACCCAATCGACAGCTTCATCAGTAACACCATTATCAACAACAATCATCATCAGTAACGTCATCATAAATATTTCACAAATCAATAAAATATACAAATTTATAATAGTAAATATTTATTTAATTTTTTTTTTAAACAATTAATATGTAAAAATAATTATAATCGATAAAACATTTTGACGAATGCTCTAACTGACTAATTGAATGAAAGATAGACTGACAATAACTGACTACAATCATTTAACATGCAATACATGC
The DNA here is from genome assembly GCF_022045245.1 of Lucilia cuprina. Taxonomy (NCBI): domain Eukaryota; kingdom Metazoa; phylum Arthropoda; class Insecta; order Diptera; family Calliphoridae; genus Lucilia; species Lucilia cuprina. Next base: position 59,486,175 of record NC_060954.1, read on the forward strand.
AAATTCAATCATCGTTGATGTTGAGATAAAAAAATCTAATAAAAATATTAAGAAAAACTTATTTAAACTAAATGAGAATGTATGATTAAATAATACTATGTTTTCATACCTTTGTTGATGACTATATGTAAATGATACTGTTGTAAATTGAAAAATTACCATATAACAACAGATCGATTATAATGTAAAACAACTTAAGCCACTTTGCCCCCTAAAAGCACACATATACATTAACACACCCATTAAATTTACTACTTATATGAAAAAGAAAACAAACATGCTGCGTTAGCCAACAAAAACTATACAGGAATCTGTTCGTACATACAGTCAGTTAGTCAGTCATATATCCATCCATTCAATCAGTCATTTAGCCAGTCAGTCATTGTGTCAGTAACTCATATTGCGGTTGGCCATCAAGTGTGGGCGTATTAGAATTACTTATAATGGCAGCAATAGCAGGCAGCAGCAACAACTTAAACTTTGAATTGCAATTCAATTAGGAGCATGAATATAAAAACAATTGCTTGTTTTTTGTTTGGTTCAAACAAATCTTTTTTCTTTATATATATTCACTTAAAATAGCTACAATTCTAACTTGTTTCCAAGTATCGGATACAAACACTACAAGTACTTGTAGGTTTTGTTCTATTTAGTTATTTTGTACTTTTAAGCGGCGTCAATTGTTGTCCGTCTATATACTGGGCGAGTCAATTTTAACGCTGATGTCACACTTTAGATAGCTTTAAACCAAATATAAACTTAACAAAACAATTAACTAAATATTGCAATAAAAATAGAAACAACAACAACAATAGAAAGAAAATAACATTAAATATATTTTTAATAATTGTTTAGATGCTATGATAAACTATATAGATATAGCAATTAGAGTTAAATAGTTATCGGTATTTTTACTATTTGTAGTAATATTAATTACACTTAGAGAAATATATTACAAAATAGTTTTTGAATAAAATCTGGATAGAAATTGAAAAAGTAACCATCTTAAGTTAAAAATGAACATCCTTAAGGACTAAGCTGTTTTGAATTTAAAAAACATTTGCTCAGTCATCGTCCGTTACAGTTTTTCTCATATCGTATATCGAATATGAATTTTTTAATTTATAGTCATGTCGATGAAGATAAAAAGTGTAGTAAAGGTCCAACCTTATATTTTTTTTCAAAATCTATGACACGATATCTCGAAAGTCAAATGTTATTGACAAATTCGAATTAATTCGGTTAATTTAATAAATGGAGACAGATTTTTGTAGCAGTTGTTAAAGAGGGAATAGGACTAGTTGTGAACCGATGCTTTTGAATCGAAATATTTTGGTTGATATAAAATGTTGGATCTCTTAGTGATATAAGTATTTATTAAGAAGATATATCGAGGGTCAACTGTTGCACGATTTTCAGATTACTGTGGGATGAGATTTTTATTGGGCCAATAAATCGTGATCCTATATTGCGTGAGATGATATGGATATTACCGATATATAATACTACTCTTATATGTAAATTATAATGGACTTATTCTGTTTCTGATTCAAAACGATTCCCTCTTAACTTATAATTGGTTTATTTTAATCAGTCGAGGTTTTAAAATAGAAATTTTTCCGACTAAACGAATTTTATATACTAATACATAGTCTAATCAACAGACCAGTCAAAAAACAGTTAACATATTAAACAATAGACTAGTCTATAGATTATTGAATAGATGAGTCATAAGATTAGACATTTGACTAGTAGCCTAACTACTCATTTTCAATGATTACTACATACCGTTTGCATTACTTTCTAATCACATACGTAAGTATTTTGTTTTCAGTTTGAGAAAACAGTTTTTCTCTGTGAAAACCATTATTTAAAGCACATTAAAATAATGAGTCGTTGTGAGTAAGACAGCGAAGGTTCGTATTCTGTGTGAGCAACTTTTTTGTTTTAAAAACAAAATAAACTTTTTAACTTCCTATTTGTAAGTACTTATTTAAGTAGTTTTTTGTAATCCAACTCCGCGTTGAAATGCTAAGCTTTTTAGCTCAATGTACATTTTTGCTAGGTTACTCAACAGAAAAATAAATTAATTGAAAGACTTGAGATTAATTTACAAACTATAGATTAGACATGGGTTATAAGGCTTTCCCCTTAACTCTTTCACGTATACGGGACACCGGTGTCCCAAGATTTTCTACATTATTCCCGATACAGAGCGTAATTTTTTAATTCACAGCTACAGTAAAAGGTTATTTCTAAAGAAAAATAAGTTAGCTTTTGGAATTAAATAATACATGCTAAAAAGTATAATATACTGCAATATCCTTCGAAACCACCTTTTCTATTTTTCATCAAAAATGATCAATATTCATCGAAATAAAGAGTGTGGAGAAGTCATAACCATAAAAGGTCTAGCGGTTTAGTTTTGTGTGTGAAAGGGTTAACTAGTCCAAAAAAATTAATTCATGCACAAGTCCATGAAGTAATCAAAAGATTATTTCCGCGACTAATAATTTATAAATACGTGTTCTAGGTATAGCAAAGGTCCCGGACATGTTTCTCCTTAAATTTTAACTTATTTAAGTGTAAGCTGTTTTATTGTTTTATTTTTTCAAGTGTATTTAAAAGTAAGATGCATTTAATTCATATTTTATTAATTTATTCAAACTATTAAACAGCAATGAGTTATTAATTGTTATGATAACCTTTCCAACAGTCATTTTCATTACAAGTACTCTGAAAAAACAAATTAAAATGAATAAAAAAATGTTTTTCTATAAATTCATAAACAAATGAGCGTAATATTAAGCTAAATATCTTATAATTGTGTCTTAAGGCTTTAAATTTCACATTTACTTTGATTTATTAGATGCATCTGGGAGGGATAATAACATTTAAATAAACAGCCACAAGCCAGTAACATAAATTGAAACTAACACTGTAGCTTGATCACTTTTTCTCTCTCTCTCTCTCTCTCTCTCTCTCTCTCTCTCTCTCTCTCTCTCTCTGTCTAACAAATGCTAAACTGGTGGCGTCGTCGATGAAGGCGATAGTGACATATGATAATTTATGGCCCGACTCAAATAACAACTTAATTAATTTATGATCTAACGGTTAACTATTTAAACTTTTGACAAAAGCCCAAAACGAAAAATTATAACAATTAAGTAATGTTGTTATTCTTTCATTTGTTTTGCCAACGAATGTGAATTCAATTAAAACTAGATTTTTAACACACAATTTTGCAAATACATATTAAACTGAAAAAATAGACATTAAACCGATCGCCTTTAGGGGACAAAATGACGCAATATTTGGCCCAATAATTTTTTAACAGAATGCGAGCGTACAATGCGAAATCAATTAAAATAAATTTTAAAGACACTTTTTTCTTATTTTTGCAAAAACAAATTTATGAAGACAAATAATAATAACAAACAACTTAATATTGAAATTATAAATGCAACCCCATAAAATAATTAACCTGATGACAAATAGCTATTGTTGTTTTTTTATAATATTATTGCTTAATAACAACCCGCTTTTTGAAAATAGTAGAATTTTCAGTTTATAAATTATTAACGAACCTTTCTAAATTAATAATTTTGTGCGTAAATATTTTGAACGTTTTGTTAATTGTCACAAAGTTAATTTATTTATTTTAATTTTACAGGTTTAAATAAAATTTTTTAATTTATGAATTTTTAAAATGTTTCGATTAAATTTTATTGATACTGGAATTAACTGGACATTTTTGTAGAGTTTAAAAATTTTAGAGATTTATAGAAAAGATATAAAGGTGGAAATACACAACACGCGTTGAGGCGCTAACACGTTTTACGCTTTTCAAACTTCACCACCCGTCATTTTGATATTTCTTTTAATTTTTTTAGAATAGCAAAAACAAAATGTTGTATCAAAAATGGCATTTACTCCAATTTTAGGACTCGATATTTCAAATCTCAGATGTGATGGAGAAAAAGTCAGCTTCGGATTCGGCGCTGTTCAATCAATTAAAAACTTTTGCAAATTTTGTCGGCCTGTGTTAGTTTTACAAACGGAAACCACAAAGACCTTGAGCAGTAAATATATATATTTTTTACAATATAACTTGAAATAAAAACCATAATTTTATATTTGCAAAGATTCAGCACAACTATATTAAAAGTAAATTTGATTAAAAAATAATAGAAGATACGAAGGAATTACTCATTAATCTGGTCAACTTTTACCGCAAATTGCAATTTTTTTTTATAAACTTCTGAAATCATCAAACATTTATAAAAAATCATAGTCATACAATTTTTTAACAGTGTAGATTAGCTATTCCGAATCTTAGAACTGAACAACAACTGAACTAGAACTGAACTAGAACTGAACTAGAACTGAACTAGAACTGAACTAGAACTGAACTAGAACTGAACTAGAACTGAACTAGAACTGAACTAGAACTGAATTAGAACTGAACTAGAACTGAATTAGAACTGAACTAGAACTGAACTAGAACTGAACTAGAACTGAACTAGAACTGAACTAGAACTGAACTAGAATTAACTAGAACTGAACTAAAACTGAACTAGAACTGAACTGACAAACTTATATATGAATATCATTCTCATTGAGGTGAAGTATCTAAATAATATTTAAAAAAAATTATTTAATCTATATTACTTATTCATATTAAATTCCATATAAATAACTCTACCCAGTCCCCCCACTTAACCCCTTTAAACTAAGACAACACCCACCGATTCCATTAAAATAAAAAAATTCCTAAGCTTTGAATTAATTTAATTTACATTCTAGAAAACGTAAATTCTAAAGTTAAATTTATACGCCAAAACATGTGTGTAAATATTACGTGTAACAATACGCACAAATAAATTGCAATTAAGTAGAATTGAAATGTAAATTGAAATGTATGCAAATCACAAAAAATAAAAATAATTAATATAGCTAAGTACATTTATAAATAACTATGCGTATAACAAATGATTATTTATCATCATCATTAGTAATCGCAATCGTTTGCAATCATTTTGTATGGCAAAATTTTAATTAATTTTGTTTTTTTCATCTTCAATTTGTAGTTTTATTATTTCCAAGCACGAACTTGTTGTAGATTTATGTTGCAACACTTTGGTATTAGACTAGTGTAAAAAGTGAGGCAAATACAAATGAAAATAAAAAGTGAAATTGATTAAAATACATTATAGAATAGTGTCAATCAACGTTAGAGTGACCAGGTAAAAAATATCAAAAGAATGGTACACACTGAACCCCTTTCTATAGCCACCATCAGAGAAAGTAATATATAGCTGAGAAATTGTCCATTTGTAAATGAAATTGTGTAAATTTGCTGCTTCAAAAGAGTTTTATTTACTTTTAGATGTATTTTATTAAACACCTGGTCACCCCTACCATATGTCTGTCATTGTTTACATTTAAACATATTTTTTTCTAAATAATCAACAAGTTGTTGTATTTGTTGCACTTTGTAAATTGTAAGACATTGACTTCAAACACTATTTAATGCTGCTACTGCTCGTACACTTAAATACTTCTATTGCAGTTTTTTCTCATAAGTTTAAATGTGCTGTTTGTCTCAAGTTCAGGGTCAATCGTTACAATTAATAGCTAAACTGACACTTTACACCATTTCCATGAAGAGGTAACATTTTATTTTCAAGTGGTTGTTTAATTCTTTGAAAAATAGTACTATCTAGTACAATCTGAGAGAGAAAAATATCAAGAACATTTACGTATTACCACTTAAAGACCTCACAAAGCGAAAAATTATGAAGACTTTAGACTATTGGCTGTAGATCTTTAAACAAGACTATTAGATGTAGATCTTTAAACAAGACTATTGGCTGTAGATCTTTACACAAACATATGTGGAAATATGAATTCGATTTAGAATAGTTATTGAGATTTGTATCACATCTTCACCGATGATATTCAGATTCTAATGCTGGGTGCATCATGTGAGAGATAGGACGATAGAAAGACAGACAGACAGCCAGCCAGATAGATAGATAGATAGATAGATAGATAGATAGATAGATAGATAGATAGATAGATAGATAGATAGATAGATAGATAGATAGATAGATAGATAGATAAATAAATATACAAAACCATTTTCCACGATTTAACAAAAAAAAAAAAACGCACCACAACGATTTTCAATATTAATATAAGAAATGAGTAAGTGGCGGTAACAACTGCTAAAGTTCTTTTACAAAATGACCCATGCCTATATATAGGGGTGGATTCCGAAATTCTTATTCTATTTTTAGTTTGATCAATTGTGAGAAAATAAACGAACAGCTGATTTCCTGGAAACTGCGAACGATATTTTCGACATGATTATTTATAGTAGTATTCGGATTTCAATTGCAAATGGTGTAATTTAGTAGCATTTAATGTAGCGATGTCATTTCAGTTGCATTTTGTTTATTTTTTTTTTACTCGTGGGTGCTTTAATAGTTGCAGTATTTATTTATGTTTATTTTTAACCTTCAAAAAAACTTTAAATATTTTATTTTGTATTTACGAACATAGAAACGCTATAAATTTTTGTGTTACAATTAAAACAGTAAAAATACTTACAAAACGCTCTGTCATTTTTAAAAATTTAAATGACAATTGTCATGTCGGTCTAAACTGAACATAAAGTAGAATTGCGAATGTCAAACATTTAACAAAATAAAATTTATTGGAAAATTATTTCAATTTTATGAACATAAAAGCGAAAGTGTTTAATTTTCTCATAAATTTAACTTCTTATAATATAAAACAGATAAAAGATCTTAAACATAATTTAATGATTTATGGAAATGTGTCACACAATTGAAGTGACCATAAAAAAAAAACTATGCTGCTGTCTTGTATTTTATAATAATTTTTATTTGTTTTATTTAAAATAATGTTTAAATTGCCGAAATAAAAAAGAATTGCAAACATTTGTATGTCGAACAATACTGTATGGGGCATTTATCTCCTAAAACCACCATATTAAGCTTTCTAGCCAACAACAATGAGTTGTGAGACCGCAAATAAATTAAATGCACATTATGACCACAAATGTTTAAACGCTGGTTGATTTTGCATTGAAAACCGAAAGCTATTGCAAACCAGCTTAACCAGACCTAAAATGAAATTTTTTTTAAAATTGCAAAAAAAAAACTTTATTTATTTAAGTATGCAAATGATTATCTCCTCCCACACATTATGCTGCACTGCTGGTAGTTGCTGCTAGTAGTGGCGGTTTGGTGTTCAATGAGTTACAGGCTTCAAGCATGAAATTATTATTTGTTAGAAAATGTGTTTTTTCTTTTATTGGAATTTTTATTCATAATTTTGTTTGTTGTGTTTTTTTTCAAACAGTTTATCTTTAAAATTTTCTAAACGTTTTTGCCAAAAGGGTTGTTTTCTTTAGCAGATAAACTTTCTTTTGTTCACTAGCGTTAACACAGTTTCCTAGCTTTTCTTGTATAATGAAACATACACTTACTTATAATGATTTATAAAGAGAACTTACACGATCACAAAAACAAACTTTAGAGTGATCCGGAAAAAATGGTGAATATATGTACACCGAGAACATATTTATGTCGAATTTTAATCCAATAACTTTTTTTGCCATCAGTTATAAATGTTTTTGGTAAGTGGAACTTACATACATGGGAGCTATAACCAATTATGGACCAATTCGAAAAAAAATCGTAGGGTTATTTATAAGTACTTTAAACACATTTATGACAATATGCCGATATCATCATTCAGTAATGAATGTTGTGTATTTACGTGGTTGTAGGAAATAAAAAGTTAGGCCCAATTATGGACCAACCCGAGAATATTTAAAAAGTGAAATACAAAACTTAATTGTGTTTAATATTTTTCCACATTCTTTACTTCTTACTTACTTATATACATTTAAATGATTTTCAGCAGTGGAGCTTATGTAGGAGCTATGATCAATTAAGGACATGTACAGATCTACTTTGGTTATATGATTTTTATTTATATTATATACATATGTGCAAAATGTGTTGATACCGATGTTTTTAAGGAAAATGTTGGTTCGAATTTTATTTTAAACTCAATACTAAACTGCTTAGAACAATTTAGTTGAAATTAGTTAATATTCTTTCGGACAGAGGGACATAGACTGGCTCAGGATTTGAAAAGGATCCATAAGTAAATATTTGTGGGTTATCAGATGAATATTTCTAATGCTATGTATACACTGTTGTTAGATCTTACAACGTTGGCAGTAAAATGTGCAGAAAATGTCTAATAATACTGTCAACTTACATATTTTGTCTTGAAATATTTTAGGTAATGCTTTTTCTGACAACGCTGCAAAAGAAAATTTTTAAATTCAGACGATTATTAGACATTTTCTGAACATTTTACTGACAACGTTGTAAGATCTGACAACCGTGTATCACGGCTTTAAGTGTTATATACGGCATGACAAACTTATATACATACATACACTCTCTATCACCACTGATAACTACACAAATAAGTTTCTTAGCGGATTTCTAAGTCGTTTTATCGCTTGAACATTAAATTTTCATCAAAAATTAAGTTTTTCACTAAAAATTCAATTTTTCACTAAAAATGCCATTTTTCACTAAAAATTAAATTTTTCACTAAAAAATCAATTTTTCACTAAAAATCCAAATTTTCACTAAAAATTCAATTTTTCACTAAAAATTCAATTTTCACTAAAAAATAAATTTTTCACTAAAAATCCAAATTTTCACTAAAATTCAATTTTTCATTAAAAATCCAAATTTTTGCTAAAAATCCAAATTTTATGCTAAAAATCAATCTTTTTACTAAAAAAAACAATTTTTTCCTAAAAATCAAACTTTTTTCCAGAAATCCATTTTTTCAAATTTTTACTAAAAATCAAGATGTATGGATGTGAGTTTACTATATGCATTTGTATCTACGATCAATTGATTTCGATAACGGCTACTTTTTAAATGCGATCAAATCGAGAAAATTATAACATACTTTCAGGCAGCTCAATTTATAAAAGTTTATAATGAAGGTGCCAGATTATTAATTTTAAAAACTGTTAAAAAACGCATGTATTCAGAAGAAAGAAATATCATTTTTAAACATACGTACGTATCATTTAATGAAGCTTTCTAGGTCCTTAATAGAAATTTGAGCTAAAAAGGAAAAAACATTGAAAAAAATTTAGCCACTTGTGGCCTCAAAATTCCGCTCAAAAGTAAAAAATCTGAAATTTTTATGAAATATTGGTCTTATTGTTAATTCAGAGCACGTTTTCAGGATCAGAGTTTCCATCCAGATTTGGCCAGTAGTTTTCAGTTTGAAAGGCTTGCTTTAATCTTGGAAACCACTGGCCCAACAAACCTAGAAATTCACCTTTCTGGTTAGCTTCCAAGTAGATTCCGAAAATGATCCCAGAATGAAACTGGTATAAAAATTTCATTAAATTTTCTGAAAAAAATGAACAAACTTTCACACGAAATTCCATGGAATTGATGGCTCGTATCTTGAATACTTTCAATTCTGAAATTTGACATTTCAGATTAGTCAGTAAAACAATAATACCCTACACCAGTTATAAAAATAAAATGTAATATCATTTTCATAATAAAGCATTTAAGTTGAATTATACTTTCGCTCAGATATACTTAAGCGAGGGTATATTAGTTTTGTGCTAATGTTTGTAACGCACAATAATATCCGTCGTATAGCCACCTCAAAGTATATCAATCAGATTAGAATCATTTTCTGAGTCGATTTAGGACATTTGAGTCTTATTTTAAAGGCGGTTTTGTATAGGGCTAGAGTCAAATAAGCATATAACTTGGATTTGCAGCTTTATATCGATATACGTTTACCCTAACATAATTACGAACTTAAAAGTCCTATTCGAGGGGTTCAGTTGTATGGGGGCTATGTGCAATAAAGGATGGGTGTTAGCCAATTACAATGGGCTTCTTCTCTGGTACATTAACAGATCATATGTCAAATTTCATTGAATTATCAATTGCGACCAGTTGTTTGATTAAAAGCACTATTCGGGGGTTCAGCTGTATGGAGGTTAAGTGATATTATGAACCGATGTTAACAATTTTCAATAGGCTTCAATAGACTTTGGTGTAGGGTATAATAAGTATAAATCAGTCATGTGTAACTTCTAAATTTAGACTTTGGTGTAGGGTATAATAAGTATAAATCAGTCATGTGTAACTTCTAAATTTTCAATTATAAATCAGAAATAGCGAATCATTCCGGAATATATTGACAACATCAATTTTGTAGCCCATATCATGTATTTTTGCTCTCTAGAAAACCTTACGTAAACCTCCAAAACTTTGATCTCTTTGCGGTTAAATTGAAAAAAAAAAATACTTAAGAGTTTATAAAATATTGGTGTCTATTGTATTATGTCAATAAAAACTAAAAATGGACCCTTTATGTTTTTAATAACTAAGATTTCTTTTAAAAGATTTAATTAAAAGAACTTTAAAACATTACATAATGCATTCGTCTAGACTCTAGACACTTTTAGATAAATGTTTTGATACATACACATGACTTTTAAATACATACTTAATTTAAAGAAAAATACATATCATTTCCTAATAAGAATTGATATACAACTTATTTTTATTAAAATTAAGTATCAAATTACCCCCAATGAACCCCCAAAGAAGTTACTAAGTATACGGCAACATCAATATCTATCTCAGATACTTTTGTCTTATTAGAATTGATATCTTTTCAATAGTATAGAAAATCCCACAATCTGGTACACCTCAAAAAGCAGACGGAAAACAAGTTATATGCATTTAACAACAATTTTTTGAGATTACTAATTCTCCCACTATTTCTCCCACTCTCCAGATTAGGCAGATACAAAACGACTCTCTTTCACTCTCACAACTCACCGTTATTACCATCACACATTCAAGTGCATGCATTTCATGAAGTATCTCTCACACACCATATCCATACAACATGTTCAAATGATACCTTCTGACGGAACTTTATCAGACAACAGACTGAGTCTTTCCAACTGAAAAGAAAACGTATTTCAACTGCATAGAGTTAAACGTACGTTTAGGAGATACGCTCTAACGATCGGATCGTTTGGAAACAACAAAAACTGTAATAAGAAACTCAATCAGTTGGAGTAAATACGTCGCGCGAGTACGAAGAACGTAGCGCATGGTTGTAAATTGTAATTCAAAACCTCAATAGAAATTTGTTTAATAAAGTGTGAAAAGAAAATAAAAATTAAAGTTAATTAAACAAACAAAAATTTATTATTATAGAGACTTAAGTAAACAGAAAAAAAAATATATTAAGAAATTCCAAAATAAATGAAGAAAAAAAGTGTAACAACTAAAAAGTTTAAAAAACGCATTGGAATGTGTTAAAGCAACGTAAGCATTGCAGGAGAAAAAAAAGCGTTAAAAAAAGTGATCAATTTGTGAAAATCAAAGTGCAGTTTTTTTTTCTTTCGTATACTGGTAAACAGAGAAAAACCCCCACCAACACCTCGAAGTATGGATACATACAACATATCAATATACTACATAGTATGTTTGAATATACAACATATCTGAGTGTTGTGTATAAAGTTACAACAACAAAAACACCAACTATACAACAACAAAAAAACTAAAGCACAACAAAAAAAAAATACAAAATTAGAGGGGACCCCATAATTTTTCTTTACGAAATTGTACTCATACATTGCAATGAATAAGATTTTTCATACGTTTTCTAAACGTTTGTGTTCTATCTATTAAACTATTATTAAAGTGAGCCAAGTTCAATAAAATTGCTAGTGTAACAGTGTGTGTGTATGTGTGTATCTGTGTCTGTGTCATTGTTATCAAATCAAATGGGTAAATTTTCTTTTTGTGTTTGTTTATCTGTATACAAGTGTATGTATGTTTGTATCTGTGTGTATTTTTTTTTTTGTAAATAACTAATGGCAATGAAAATTAATTTAAACAAAAAAAAAAAAACGTAAATTATAATTGAATTTGTATCTATTCTATTTTATCAATAAGAAATTAAAAAACAAGAATGAACGTAAAAAATATACTTAAATTTATACACAGCAACAACAATTTAACGCTCTATTTATTATTGTTTTTTTTTAGTAGTATCTGTGAGTTTGCTTTATTGTGAAGTTTAAAAAACGTTAAAACACAACAAGCTGTTTTTTTTTTGCAGTAGACTGGCGTTTTTAAGTCAATATTATACCTTTAGGTTGTTACTCGTACACAAGTGTGTTGCTATCGTCTACCCCTTTGTTTTTCTTTTTATTCAAAGTTATTTATTTTTTGTCTTAGTCAGTTTCTCTTTCTCTTTATAAAATAAACGTGTTTTGCAAAAGGTCTATGTAGCGATTTTTCTTCTAATGCAAAAAAATTTTCATGCTATTTGCTAAGACGTCAAATATTTAGCTTAATTGCCTAAATTTTATGCTCATCTGGTCTTTTAAGAATTCTTTTGTAGATTTATTATAATCCAATTTTTTCAATTCACTTCACCTGTCACAGTGTAAGTTAATTTCATTCTTTTCATAACACTGAAATTCTAAATGGACAGGTTGTAATAAGAAGTAAAACTAAACAATACTTACAATGAACCAACCACGTAACTAGTTCCATGTCATTTTTATAGTTTTAAGTACATTTTGATAACCAACAATAATAATAGTTCGGGTTCTACAGAGCTTTCTTTTAAATAAAAAAACTTACTGCCACAGTGTTCTAATTCTATTTTATAGAATTATGTAATATAAATAATATAATATTAGTTGGTTAATGTTATTGAGGCTCTTACTCTTAATTATAAGAAACTTTTATAAGACTAATTATTAGACACCTTTGCAATCGGAACTATATGAAATCAAATCAGATGGGCTATAGCGAACAGGTGGTTTCGAGATCAATCTAACCTCTATATGATGACCTAGGGTTATGCTTATTATACTGAGTACATACGATCGCTGTTATCAGTAATAACGGAACACTGTGCTATTGACAATCATGCTAGTCTCGAGTGCAATGACTACTACAGAAGTTATTATAATTATGAAGAAGTGGATTCAATTAGAAAAAGTATGTACAATACACATTGGCATGCTTTATTAACAGGATACGGAACAAACTTCCAGGAAGTTTATTATTCAGAATAGGCCTGTATATAAGTATTTCGACTGTTATTGAAAAGTTTTATTTTTGTTCGAAGTAAATTCTATAGAGGAGTTATCTGGGATGAATATTAAGAACATCCGAAATTTTGTCAATTGTTGTTGTAGCAGTGACACGTGTAAAGTCGGTGTAACTGGGTTGACAGTCCTTGGTTGTTGTTCGTTGAACTCCAAATCGTTCCAGTGCGAAGAACCGATTGTCGTGGGAACGGAAAAGGGTTTGAAAAAGGGAAATTTTCCCTCTCAAAAACAAAAAATTTTCATACAAAACATAAAAATGAGAAAAAAATGAAATTAATATAAGAAAAAAAATTTCCTCCTCCACGCTTGAGCTGGATCCTTGCCTGGCATGGATCCTAGGGCATCACAGGAGTGCAATTAGGGGGAATGCACGTTTGCTCAAATTCAGTGGTTAGTTAGTTAGTCAGTCAGTCAGTCAGTCAGTCAGTTAGTTAGTTAGTTAGTTAGTTAGTTAGTTAAATAATTAGTTAGTTAGTCGTTTAGCTGAGGCTCTAGAGGGAATTTTACCCATGTACTGACAGTCGTCAACACTACTTTTTAACCTACATAAGCTTTACATTGTCATAATCACTTTCAGCCGATTTCTGGAGCTGTAAAAAAAAAGTTTAAAAGTTTTCAATAGCATCGTTTTATAATTCCCTAAAGAGCAGATCGTTTAAGAGCTTTCCATAGAACATTAAAACTAAAAAACAAAATATAGGAAATTTATTAAGTGAAAATATTTCTCTAAAGATCGTTGAACAGTTTTCAACAGATCGTCAAAGAAGTTTTTGAATCTTTGGAAAAACTTAATACTGATAATTTCAAAGCTTTCCAAAGCTTTGAATATATATTTACTACCAAGAATTAAAACTAAATATTATAAACGCCTTAAAGTCCGCTTTAATCAGTTTGATTATTACAAAATATTTCAAGGTCCTTTTTGCGGATTTTTCTACTTTTTTAATTTTAGCTTTATCAGCCAATTAGAAACTACTAATTTTAAAGAATCCTTATGATTTATATTGATATGTGTACTTACTGTACATTTCATTTTACTAGTATCAAAACATTTCCGCCACTAACTTTCAAACAAGCGCTTTTTCTTCGCCCAAAACCACATTGACAACACTTGTGCAACACTTCATGTGTATCATACAAATTTAGTGGCATGGATTTATTCTTTAAAATACCCGTTGATTGAAATTAATTTCGTATTTCAATAAAACATATTTATAAACAGGAAAAAAAGCAAAATAAACATAATAAAAAAAAGTAACGCCAAAATATAAAGTTTGGATGAGTAAGAAAGCTTTCTAGGAATTGAATGTTTCCCAACACAACATTAATCACTAAGTTTAATATATCTTTAGAATACTATACGCACACTTCCCGTGTAGATTATTATTAAAAAAAATCATATAAATGTAAAAGTTGTAGTCAAAAGTAAAGAGAGAAATTAATGTAAATACTTGTAAAAATTAATGTAAATATAAATAAAAATTTAAAAATAGTAACAAGTCAAAAGTAAATGATATAAAAATTTTTTTTATTAAAATTTTACACTTGCAGTTTATAGTTATTTTAAAATTATTTTTTTTCGCTTTTTATTTGTTTTGTTATTTTCAAACTGATAAGATAATATTAATAATCAAAACCCTTCTTTATCTTAGTAATGAACCCTAAATGAATTGTGCAAAAACTAAAATATTGCTTAAAGTAAAGAAATTGTGCTGTATTTTTATTTGTTTTCTTTTATTTTGTAGAAGTATTTTTTTTTTTTTTTTTTTGGTATCTTATCTTGACAACAAACAACATAAATGTTCAAAACCCAACAATGATAAATTCTACAACGATCATTTTCTTTTTGTGCCTTTTATAGGAATTTTAGTTGTTTTTTGCTCTCTATGTTGATTAAAGTGGTTTGCGAATGCAGTTTTTTAAAACTTTTTTTTTAACGAAATTTATCTTTATTATAATATAAATAGCTTTCTATGAGAGAATTTTTAAGAGAACTGACCGGTGAAATGTTGTTCAAAGAATACTGATCAAAGAAAATCAACACTGAAAGGTTTTGTATCGAAAACTGATCAATGAAAAGTCTTGTATAGTAAACTGGTTGATAATAAGATTTCTATAGAAAAGTTTTTCATAAAAAACTGATCGATGAAAATTATTCCATAAAAAAAAACTGATCAATGAAAAGTTTTCTATAGAAAACTATTTGATGGAAAGTATTTTTGAAAAACAGATCGTTGATATGTTTTTTATAGTAAACTGATCGATGAAAAGTTAGTGAAACTTTAAAATAGAAAACTGATCGATTAAAAGGTTTTCTATAGAGAAGTTATCAATAAAAAGGTTTCTATAGAAATATGATGATAACAGAAAACTGATCAATACAAAGTTTTCTATAAAAAAATAATCATTGAAATATTTTCTATAGTAAACTGATCGATGAGAAAAGTTTATTATAGAAAACTGATATTGAAAGGTTTCCATAAAAAACTGATCGTTGAAATGTTTTCTAAAATAATCCGCTCAAAAAAAGAATTATAAATGAAAATTGATCAGCGAAATGTTTAAAATAGAAAACTGATCAATAAAAAGCTTTCTATAAAAAAGTAATCAAAAACAGTTTTTCTATAGAAAAGATTTCCATAAAAAATTGATCGTTGAAATGTTTTTTAGAGTAAAACGAACGATAAAAAGTTTATTAGAGAAAACTGATTAATGATTTTTTTAAGTTAAAGTTTCACTATAAAATAGAAAACTGATCGATAAAAGCTTTCCTATAGAAAAGTGATCAATAAAAAGTTTTCTATATAAAAGTGATCGATAACATTTTTTCTTTAGAAAACTGATTGATACAAAGTTTTCCATAAAAAAACAAATAGTGGAAATATATTCTATAGTAAACTGATCGATGAGAAAAGTTTAGTATAGAAAACTGATCAATGAAAAGCTTTCCATAAAAAAACTGATCGTTGAAATGTTCTCTAAAGTAATCCGATCGAAAAAAGTTTATAATTGAAAACTGATCAGTGAAGCGTTTATAATAAAAAACTGATCAATAAAATGCTTTCTATAAAAAAGTGATCGATAACAAATTTTCCATAGAAAAATTTTTCAATAAAAAATTGATCGTTGAAATGTTTTCTATAATAAAATGATCGACGAAAAGCTTATAGGAAATTGATCAATGACAAGTTTTCTTTAGAAAACTGATAGAGGAAAAAATTGTTATAAAAAAAGTGATGGATAAAATGTTTTCTATAGAAAACTGATCGTTGAAAAGTTGATAAATAGTTTTCTAATGAAAACTGATGATAGAAAAGTCGATAAATGGTTTTCTATAGAAAATTAAACGTTAAATAGTCGATAAATGGTTTCCTATAGAAAAACTGATCGTTGAAAAGTTTTTTAAAGAAAACTGAAGACCATCACTCAAATGTTTTCTACATAAAACACGATCACAAAAGAAACACGATCTTTAAAATAACTTTCAAAAGAAAGCTGATCGTTAAAAAGTTTACTATTAAAAACTATTGATGGAAAATTTTCCTTAGTTCTGAAAATCATTTTGTAGAAAAGTTTCTATAAAACAAAAGTTTTGAAACAAAAGATCGTTGGCAAGTTTTCTATAAAGAAAACTAAAAGCTATGAAAGGAAATGAAACTGATCTCTTTAGTGATCATTTTAACCACTGTTTGTCTGAAATTACGACTAAAATATGTTTTTACTACCAACAGCTGAAATGATGGTCGATGACTCGTAAACCAGCCCAGGTTTTCCAATAACGTTATAGAACTAAACTGCGTGCTTTTGTGCTTGTAGTTTTGTTTCACAACTGAGTTTAAATTCCTACAATAATAAATAGTACAACGATGATGGTCGATGACTTGTTGAGATACTCTTGATACTTGAACAAGTATTTAAAAAAATGCAAAAAAAATTGTATAATTTTATAATGAAGGGCATATAGCGGGAATATATAACTTTAATACAATGTGTAAAAAAAACTGCTGATTTATCTAGTTTTAATATTAAATGTTTTCTTTATATAATTTTTTTCTTTATAATATATTTGCAGCGCAAAAAAAGAAAAGCAGAAGAGTTTTACATTAATAAAGATCAGTTATGAAATGAGAGAAAAAAAAGAAAATTTAATTTAAATAACAACATTAATCTTATGCTAAATTAACTTTTTTTATGAAAAAGAAAAAGTCAACTAAATAAAACGGGGTCTAAACAAATGCTTAAGTATTGTTTGTATTGAAAGTGTATTAAACAAATAAATACTCATAAATAAATAAATAAATAAATGAATGAATAAATAATGACACCATATTTGTCATACTAATATTTTTACTGCATTATAATAAATAACAACAAATAAGAATATATATAACTTATACATTAATAAAATAATAATAACAACAAAAAAGAAATTATTACAAAGAAATAGAAAGGCAAGTGAGAGGGCGATATTTGTTTAAAAAAAAAAAACTACAATAAATAAATATCATTGTAAATAAAAACAATATAAATTTATCTGTGAATAACCCTAGTTATTAAAATAGATATACAATGGATATAGAATCGGATGATTCGGAGCGTTGGGAAGACTTTTTTGGTGAGTAACAGTTTAATGTTTTAATTTTGCTTGTTTTAAATATGTGTTTGTTAAAGAAAATTTTGATTTTATAGGCGAAAAACTTTGTGCATTTGATCTTCTAAGACTCTCAACCATCCCCCCCCCCCCCCAAATTGAGATTTTTAAAAAATTATATAAGATCATATTATTCCTTTATGATTAATTCTAACCAAGTTATTGTCATAAGATCAGTTTTTTATGTTGTGTTAATAGAATACTGATCGTGTTGAAATTGATCATTGTGTACGTCTTCTTATATTTTCTGTTTATGCTTGAGAAAGAATTTTTCTTATAAAAAGTGTGCCTTGAGAGCTGATCTATAAAATGTTTGCTTTAAGTTCTTATTCCAAGGAAACTGATCTTGTGTGATCGTTTTCTAAAGAATATTGATCATTTAAAAATGTCCAATAGAATGTTGATTGTTGAAATGTCCTTCACTTTTTAGTTTTCTTCCATAAGAAACTGATTATATTGACCATAAAAAATTGATCTTGTGTGATCGTTTTTCATGCCATACTAATCATTAATAAATATCAATGACTAGCTATACCCAGTGTGCTTCGCTACCCTCATCGTAGTGGAATAAAATAAATATCATTATTGTAAATGTATATATATCTGCAATATCAATAATTCCCCTTTT
>NC_060954.1:59504811-59670849 GCF_022045245.1 Lucilia cuprina
CTTTAGCTTTAACCGTTTAGGCTGTGCGATGATGAATCAGTCAATCAGTCAGTCAGTCAGTCAGTCAGTCAGTCAGTAACGTTAGAATTTTATATATATAGATTACTACTCGCTCTATCCTCCATCCCAAAACCTATTTTCCTAGTTCCAACACAATGCACAGAATTATTGTATATATTCTAAATAACGTTGATCTTGGCAAAATGAGATCATTTTATAAGAATAAGTATCGTTATGAAAAGTTCTATACAAAGTTTATTGTTGAAAACTTGTCAATAGAAAAGTGATCGTTAAAAAAATAGAAAAAATTAACTTTGAAAATATTTCTGATGAAAATGTAATTGAGATTGATGATCTGGCCAATGAAGTGTTTTCTTAAATTTATCTAGAAAATTTATTTTTCCATATAGAAATGATATTGTGTGATCTTTTTCTAATGAATCTGAGATTGACGGTATTTTTGCATAAGAAACATTTTGTGTGATTGCTTCTTTACAAAACTGATTTTTGCAAAATGAAGTTGATCATTGAGAAGTTCCCAAAAGAAAAGTGGTCCTTGCAAAGCTTTTTTCAGAAAGCTGATCTGATCTGAAGCTTATTTGCCCATAGAAAACTGATGGTTTTTAGAGACGATCAATACTCTAAAAAGATTGTTCTACAAAAAAAGAAACAGATCACTGCTAAACTTAATACTTCTCTTTAGAATACCTATTATTGTTCTATATGATGTTGATCATTGAAAAGATTTGTATAGAAAAATTATCCTTGAAATCCTTTATATAGAAAACTGTTATGTTAACCTATAGAAATAAAGTCATATGGTGATAGAACGCATATCAGTCTGGTTGTATTCGTCGAATAAAATTGGCTTAAATGATCTCTCATCGTGTTGATCATTGAAAAGATTTCTATAGAAAAATGATCCTTGAAATCTTTTATATAGAAAACTGTTAAGTTCACCTATAGAAATAAAGTCTTATGGTGATAGATCACATATCATGCTAGTTGTATTCGTCGATCAAAATTGACTTGAAGTGATCTCTCTTCGTGATCGAACTGTAAAAAACTGGATTTGAAAACTTCTTCACTTCTTCTGGAAAAAAGTCAAAACTACAAGACATTGTTCTTAAAAAGAAATAAATTATATCGTCTTATAAAGACCCATTTTGATGGTTCGAAGAGTAAAACTACATTTTTGTGATGTTGATTGTTTTATAATACAAATTTAAAGAAGTTAACAAGTACTTAATGCCTTATTAATGCTACAATCTTTAGAAGTCATTAACAAGGTTTTTATCATTAAGATTTGACAGATTTATTCTTAACAAGTTCAATTAATTAAATTAGTCATTCTCTTAAAGTGAGTCAGTTGAAATTCCTAAAGGTATTCTTTCAAAAAAATTCCAAAAATTTTTGTATTTGACCTTCAACTTCTTTACTGAAGTATTTTTTAAAAATAATTATAATTATTTAAAGTATTTATAGAATTAAAATTAAAAGTCATATTGTTGTCATTTAAGCACATTTTAAAGCCATGTGTGTTATTTTCCTTGCGTGTGAAAATTATCTTCAGCAAACGTTTTCAAATTGCATAAAATTTCACCTTAGCTGTGCTGGCAGCCGACTATTTAGTTAACAGTTTCTTCATTTTTTGTCGTATTATGATTTATTGTTCAATTAATGTTCGATGATGGTTTGGTCATAGAATTAATAACCACCACCCATTCGAAATTGCGTTAACCCCAATACATTTTTAATGGCTTCAAGAAGCTTAAACCAGAAAAAAACGTTAAAATTTAATAAAAAACAATATCTTCCAATATGAAATAATAATGTATTTTTAGCAACACGCTTGTTTTGGAAGTATTTAGTAGCAGCATGTCGATTTTTTTTTTTGAACAACAACCCCATCATCATGGAGGATTGCCTTAAAGTTCGTTGTCGACATAAACCAGTTTGACTTCATACTAGATTTAAGTTGGTCTCTCTACTTGAGTGAGACAAGAGTGATTATTACACAATAACCTGTTAGACACTAAACACAGCAGCCAGCCAGCCAGCCAAACGGCAGCAAAAACTACAACAACAATCAATATCACTGGCATCCTATGGCATGCCAGGCCGGTCCGTCTTAAGCTACACAAAGTCTTCGAAGTCAAACTGGCAGTCAAGAAATTCATACTCATACCACTAGCAAGTAACTACAAGCAGTCATAATTTAACAATACCTTTGGCAATTCAATATCATTAATTTTTATTAAGTATTGGCCATAACTAATCGATATAACTAAATTTTCATAAAACATCATCTATTTTGTTTGTATTTTGTGTTTGTTCCATCTATAACAAAACAAAAAAAAATCAACAACTTCGTACGGTTAGAAATTTAGATCATTGACATTCTATATATAATTGAGACTGAGTCTCTGGTGTATTGGTGGTATTCAACAAGGGTGAAGAGTGTTAATTTTTACTTTGTGGTAAATTTATTATACAAAATAAAATATGAATTTTAATATTTTTTACCGCAAACGATGTGGACAATTTAGCGGTTTTGCTAAAAAGCAAATGTTCTTTGTTCTAATGCGTCAAAAGAGTGGTAATTATTACAAACACAAGTCTATTACTGAAAAGGATATTTTTGTCTCAATACGATTTTTAGACTAAACTATAAACTAGACTATAGACAAGACTAAATACTATTCAAAAAACTTGACTGTAGACTAGACTATAGCTTAGACTATATACTAGAATATTTATTATACTATAGACTAGAGTAAAGACTAGACCATAGACTATACTATAGAGTATATACTCTAGAGTAAAGACTAGACTATAGACTAGACTATAGACTAGACTATAGACTAGACTATAGACTAGACTATAGACTAGACTATAGACTAGACTATAGACTAGACTATAGACTAGACTATAGACTAGACTATAGACTAGACTATAGACTAGACTATAGACTAGACTACTCATTTGTCTTATACGTTACTTTTTAGCATTTGGAACAAATAAGAACTTAGACAGGACAATGACATGGAAAGTTTTTGTGCCTTAAGCGCAGAATTATTATTAAATCAAATGCCGGAAATGATAAAAATTAGCATATTTTTACACTTTCATAAGATGTATAAAATAAATATCAGTTGAAATGCACATGCAGCTCTATCTTACGAAATATTTAACAACTTAACTTTACTATTTCTCCAATCATCAAGTGCCGAAAACATGTCAATGTAATAAAGGCTTATGTGTGAAATTTCATTTACTTACAAAATTTACAAAATCTATACATAAAATCGTGATAAAATATATATGTATGCACAAATATATGTCTGTGTGTATGTGTATCGGAAATGGTGACAACATTAGCGGTTTTAATGTTCAATCAAGCGTTTTCCTATGGTTTTAGTTTTGTGAACGAATTGTGTAATGATTACCACAACATTTTAAATAATTTATCATTAACATCTTTTGACAACATTGTATTACTTTTAACATTTTACGTTACGCTCCTTGTTTTGAAACAACATAGAAAATAATTTTGTCGTTTTGGTTGTAGTTTTTTTGTTCGTTGTTTTTTGAAAATCATAAATCTACATGACATCGTTTGTTAAATTGCATATACATTTAGCTAGTGTATATCTAGATGTTTATTATAATTTTTTTTATATAAAAAATTTTTTCTTTTAAAATATTTAAAACACCAACAACAATCATCATAACAGCAATAAACAACTAACCATATGTGTAGAAATGTTTACGAACAGGTTTTAAGTTGCTGCTTACGGTTTGATGCAACCACCGCAATAAAATCGAAAAAAAATAGGCCCACGCATATTTGTCTTTTTTAAGAAAATATACAACAAAACTAGAAATTAAGTACCTAAATACTTAAAACGGCATGCGCACACTGTGGCAGCCAGTTTTATTTATTTAACATTTGCATTTCATGAAAATAATAAAATTGTTGTATTTGTTGATTTTTGTTTTTAAACAGCTTCTCAAACCTTAATTAGTGGCGCTAATTGACAAATGATCACTTTCATTAAAATATTTCTTGTAAGAAAATATCAAAAAGATAATTAAATGCACCAAGTGCTATTTTTAAACCAAAATTCCCAAAAAAAAAAAAACAAAAGAGTTTAAAAATAAAAGAAGTACCAGTAAGTGAGTAATGTTTGGCATTTTTCTGAAGAAAAGTTAAGAAATCAAAAAAAAAACATTTAAGATTTTATGTAGTACGCTTCCGCGGATATCAATGTCAGTAAAAGAAAAAAAAAATAAACTTTTTCCAAACATGCACATCTTTCTTTTATATAGCTTTTAGTGATTTCTCCTCGGACTATGAGTTTAAGTACTTGTATACTTAAGAAATACAAACTTATGGTTACTGCTGATATTTACACAAACATATGTGGATCTGTGTGTCTGATATTTTTTTTTTAAATCCCAATACAATATTTCATGGTCTAGATGAATGTTTATTTATGTTTTTTCTCAGTTTGTATAGATTCATCGCAAGTCTCACCATATTTTGTCCAGTTCAACTATTTTCAATTTTCAGCTTTTTTTGTTGATTGTAGTTTTTTTTTCGCTTTGATAACATATAGATGTGAAATTTTATCTTTGTTGGTTGTTTTGTGTATATTTCGTATGTTATAAACATATTGCAAACCATGCACAGTGGGTCAATAAAAATCTTTGGATAATAGTGTCATATTGATGTGTTTTCTTTTTCTTAGCAAGGGAGAGGCGATGTTGACATTATCGGTAATGTGTCTAGAAATACATATGTACGTTTAGTCACTCGTGTGTCACCCGAAGTGTTAAATTGGTAGATTTTGTATAAGTATTTGTGTAAACGTCTAATTTTATAAATTGTCTTAGTCTAACAGGATACATCAAATCATATAACCAATATTCTTTATAAGTTGATTTTTCAAGGTGTTGGAAGTAAAATTTAAGACAAAAAAGAACTAACTTAAAAACTAGACTAGTTCTGAACTAGTTCTGAACTAGAACTGAACTAGAACTGAACTAGAACTGAACTAGAACTGAACTAGAACTGAACTAGAACTGAACTAGAACTGAACTAGAACTGAAGTAGAACTGAACTAGAACTGAACTAGAACTGAACTAGAACTGAACTAGAACTGAACTAGAACTGAACTAGAACTGAACTAGAACTGAACTAGAACTGAACTAGAACTGAACTAGAACTGATATAGAATTGAACTAGAACTAAACTAAAACTGAACTAGAACTGAACTAGAACTGAACTAGAACTCACCTAGAACTGAACTAGAACTGAACTAGAACTATACTAAAACTGAACTAATAATGAACCATTTCATCTTATTATCACCTAAAAGATGCAATTTTCACTTTCATGTCCCACTGTATAATCCTTGTGCTTAAGTATTGTATGAACAACGATTTGTTATGATTTGTTTAGTGAGAATGCTTGCCTGCTGCCTACATACATACTTACACACAACTATCCCACCAAACAAACGAAGCAATGCAATCCGTGTTGTATGTATTACAAATAAACATAACGTTATCATGTTGCACATGAAGTAAATGTGCGAATAAATATTAGAGATATGATGAGTAAATGTTAACCATTACTCTTTTATGGAGCCATGGAACATTAGTTAATCGACGACATAGATTGATTGACAACCTGTTGCGAAAGGTGCTCCAACTAACTAACTAAGAAACAACTAAGCACAACTAACCAAGTTTCATTAAAGTAAAAACTTTATGCTCGCTAAATAGATGCTGAAAAAAACTTAAAGCTCAAGGATGGATCGAAGGACGGACGGGCAAACGAAAAGACATGAAAACCAACAGACATATTTGAAAATCGAAGCAGACATTCTACCACTCACCATTTCGTTAGTTATTCTTGGGATAGTACTACTCACTAGTTAGTATTGCCGGACTGGTCTTTGATTGTGGAAAATGCAAATAGAAACCTCTAACCATTTGTTGTTTTTTAATAAAATGTGCTAGATTTTCTAAGAAATCTATTTGTATGGAGTTTTTTTGCCATATTTCTTCGCCAATTTACCTTTGAGACATACTTATACATACATACGCTTATTTATAGTCTACAACACAGTGTACATGTTGTTACCATAAATGTTATCATTTTTATATTACTCTATGTATGTAAGTATGTATGTATATGTTTGTATCTATGACTATACATAAAAAATAGTTATTTTTAATTTTGGATTTACTGTGCTTTTCATTTCCAACATAAAGCTCTTCATTTTGTGTTTTCCTACCATTAGTCTCTAAGGAAAACATGATTTATAACCACTACAAATGAAAAGACTAGTTGCAGCAACATTCCAATCGCTGCAAGAAAAAAACCCAATAGACTCACTTACATCGCTACCATAAAGATGAAGCCGGTAACATCCACCAACCATTTAAAGTATATGAACCGAACATACTAACCAGGCAGTCAACCAAACCAAACCAAACCAAACAACCATCCATCCCATGGCCTCAATTTCCTTGTCATTCGGTGTTGACAGTCGCATAAACTATAAAATTCAGTAGCTACTTAAAAATACCTCAGTTAATGTGTCAATGATTTCATTAGAAGCGTAACAAAAAGAAATTTAACATTTAAATTAGATTTTTTATTTAAATATTTAAGTTGTATTTTTTTTTTCGTTTGATTTAACAAGGAAAAATGCAGTAAATTTAAAAGAAAAATTGGTGGGAATTGAGTTTTATTACTTTATGTTGTGTTTGCTATAGAAAACAGTAGATGAAAAGTTGTCTGTAAGAAAGAGATTTATGAAGTAGTTTCAATAGAAATGTATTCTATACACAACGTTTTAATAGCAAAATTATCGACGAGCAAAAACTGATCAATGGAAATTTCTTATAAAACTTATCATTAAGATGCTCCTTAAAACAACTGATCGTTAAAAAGTTTATTTTAAAGAAAAAAGTGATCGTTAAAACGTTTTCTACAGAAAATTAATGAAAGGAAAAGTGATCTAAGGAAAACCGTTAAAAAGTTTTCTATGTTGTATATCGAAAATTAGTTGTTAAAAAGTTTCTTATGAACAACTGATCGTTAAAAAGTTCGATGAAAACGTTTCTTTTGAAAACTGACGTGAAAAAGCTTTAAATAGAAAACAGTCGTTAAAAAATTTTGTATATGGCAAACTGAAAGTTAAAATATTTTCTATAGAAACACTGATCTTAGAAAAGTTTATATAGAAAATTGATATTTAATGCGATCTTTTATAGAAAAATGATAGTTATCATGTTTGCTATAAAAAATATCGTTAATTAGTTCCATGAACTTTTTTAAGTGTTTGAAATGAAAACTCATTGTATTGCAGTTTTCAATAAAAAAAACTGATCGTTTAAATGTTTGATGAAAATGATCGTTAAAAAGTTTTGTATATAAAAGTTTCCGTTAAAAAGTTCGTTGAAAATTTTTTTATAAAGATGTGATCGTTAAAAAGATTTTTATAGAAAATTGATCCTTAAAATGTTTTTAATAGAAAACTAATCGTTACAAAATTTTTCTATAAAAAATGATCATTGAAAAGTTTTCTATAGAAAATGGACAGTTAAAAATTCTTCTATGTAAAACTGACCGTTTTAAAGTTTGTCAAAAATTTTTCTTCTGAAAACTGATTTAGAAAAAGTTTTTTAATATAAAACTTGTCGCTTAAAAGTTTTATAAAGAATTCTTTTTGCTAAAAAGATTTTTGGACGACACTATTTTTACAAAAATCTGATCGTTCGATAATTTTCTATAGACAACTGATTTTGAAAAACTTTTTATGAAAAAGCTAATTTATATAGAAAATTAATTTTTTTAACTGATCGTTAATAAATATTTTTTTTCAGAGAAAATATCTAGAAATTTGTCCAGAAAAAAAAATCTCTTAAAAACTTTTTCAGTTTCAAATTTTTACTCAAACAATTTTAAAAAATTCACTTTTCTTCAACAAATTCCTTCTATTCGTTATAGATTGACTTAACTGTTGTATTTCAAATAATGTCAATTTTTATCTATTACTCTTTTCATTTTACTATCATTTTGCAAACATGTGTGTGCGTTTTGGGAAGTTGCTACTGGGGCTACAGCGCATATATTACTCTTTCTTTTCTAAACAAATAAGTTGCCGCCTTTTTATGGCAAACAAAGTAGAACACAAAGTGATATCAATTTTGTAAAGAAAAGATAACACTATTTGTTTCATACAACCGATGCTGAATAAATAAAATAAATAAATAAATAAATAAATACTGTACTGATATACTACGACACACATCAAATGTTCAAACAACTGATGTTCATTTAACAAAGTACACATTACTACTCACATCGTGGCACACAGTGACTGTATTGGCATTGGCTAAAATGTCACTTTAAGTTCTAGTTTGCACGAGGATGAAAGTACAATGGTCTGTCTGTCTTCTGTAGCTAGTGAGAGCAATAACAAATTTCCCTTTTTCTATTTATCCGTCAACTTTCACATTCATTCAAAGAAAACTTTATTATTATTGCCATTTTAAAAACATCGTTTATTTTTTAATTATTTAAAATTCAATTAAAAGTTTCCCAAATTTTTCCAAAAGTACTTACTTTCATGTACATATAACAATTATATTTCCTTATCTTAACTTAGAGCTGTCTGATGTGTATTGGAGGAAAGAAATGTAGGTCATCAATTGCTTTGATGTTAAATATATTTAAATCTCTTTTAAGTAAATTCTCTATAGATACTCGTTCGCTCATATGTACTTCCAGACATTCATTTACTACATGCTTGAATTAATATTTATTTGCCGATAGTTAGTTTAGGTATATGTATTTATTGTAGTTTCATTCATTCATTCTTTCAATCATACAAACAGATACAAAAACTTTACTTCCATGCCAAAACATCCATCCATCTTGTGTAAAATACTTTTAGGTTCGTTCTATGCCATCAAAGGCCGAAGATCAATTGAAATTGAAAAACTTTGTCACTATTTATCCCCTACACTATTTACTTGGTTATAGTAACAGACACATATACAAAGATGTTTCGTTATTCTTATAAAGGCATAGAACTATTTTTTGTTATTTGTAAAGTTGGGGCGTATTTTGTAAATGACATTTTATTTTTATTTTTTAATTTAAATTAATTAATCAATTTGTGATTGAAATTCTGTTAAATTCTATTATGCGTACATACATTCAGGGTCATAGCAATAACACAAAACAAAAAAATATAATAGTTAATGTCTATTTATTACTTCTTTAAAATATTAATATACGTCCTGACTCACAAGTCTCTGAAGTTTTGTTATTTATTTTTAATGAACTACAAAATAACTATAAACTGAACTATAACTGAACTAGAACTGAAATAGAACTGAACTAAAACTGAACTAGAACTGAACTAGAACTGAACTAGAACTGAACTAGAACTGAACTAGAACTGAACTAGAACTGAACTAGAACTGAACTAGAACTGAACTAGAACTGAACTAGAACTGAACTAGAACTGAACTAGAACTGAACTAGAACTGAACTAGAACTGAACTAGAACTGAACTAGAACTGAACTAGAACTGAACTAGAACTGAACTAGAACTGAACTAGAACTGAACTAGAACTGAACTAGAACTGAACTAGAACTGAACTAGAACTTAACTAGAACTGAACTAGAACTGAAATAGAACTGAACTGGAACTGAACTAGAACTGAACTAGAACTGAACTAGAACTGAACTAGAACTAGAACATTCAGGGTCATAGCAATAACACAATTAAAACAAAAAAATATAATAGTTAATGTCTATTTATTACTTCTTTAAAATATTAATACACGTCCTGACTCACAAGTCTCTGAAGTTTTGTTATTTATTTTTAATGAACTACAACATTACTATAAACTGAACTAGAACTGAACTAGAACTGAACTAGAACTGAACTAGAACTGAACTAGAACTGAACTAGAACTGAACTGGAACTGAACTAGAACTGAACTAGAACTGAAATAGAACTGAACTAGAACTGAACTAGAACTGAACTAGAACTGAACTAGAACTGAACTAGAACTGAACTAGAACTGAACTAGAACTGAACTAGAACTGAACTAGAACTGAACTAGAACTGAACTAGAACTGAACTAGAACTGAACTAGAACTGAACTAGAACTGAACTAGAACTAGAACTAGAACTGAACTAGAACTGAACAAGAACTGAACTAGAACTTAACTAGAATTGAACTAAAACTAAACTAGAACTGAGAAAATTACTGCAAATTTAAATGTATTCAAATAAATCCCATTTAAAACACGATACTACTCAGAGTAATTTCCCTTGAATTTTCTATTTATCATAATCTCCTGACACCAAAAGTACTTAAGTTCATCTTCAATTAATTAATATAGAATAATATAGAATACAATTTATAAATCTGTAAACTTTACTACAACAAAGTACTAAAAATTATGACAAATTACTTTGTTTAGTCATCTCTTATCTCGCAAAAAGGAAAACAGTACACATATCAAAAATAGAATAAACAGAAGGCGGTAATTGAAAGATTTTAATAAAAATACGGTCACCTCAATATGTTCTTTTTTAATATTATTGTTATTGTAATTTATCCATATCACATTCTATTGTTAACTGATTTATGGGTAAAAAAATACTTTTATGTACACAATTTTCTAGGTCTGTTTTATATATATTTTTTTTAATGTTAATTTTATCTTCTCATCATCTTCTAAGTGCAAATAAATGATTGTTAATTATACAGTCTTGTTTACAGTGTGAATTATGTGATGAATAGCATGAGATTAAAGAATTGCTAGAAACAGATTTTTTTAGTCAAATATTTTCTTTTAATGACGGGACAAACGATTAGTAATTAAACTTTCATGATTAGCAATTAAAGCCATGTTTAAATGGAATCATATCTTAGCCTATTTTTAAATTGCCCATAAAATATGCTGCATATTTTATGACAATAATTTTCTAGATTTTATTATTAAATGTCAAACTAAATAAACTGTGATTAGTCCAAATCTCATTTAGTTTAAGCATTGTAACATTGTATTGATATTTAGTTTAGTAATTTCAATATATATATTTTTTTTAAAGTTTGTCTCATTAAATTATCATACAAAACCCCATATGTCTTTGATTTCTTTTATGTTAATATATACTTCAATAAGATTAAAAAAAAGAAAGACATGCAAAGTCAACTTGCAATTGTTAAACTGTGGCATTACGGGTTTCGAACATGTTCTATACAAATTTATTTGTAGCCATGTTTGTTACTCAAGTATGCAAACTTGTGACTCGTATTCAGTTTAAAACCGCAAGATCAGCATTTATTGGGGTTTAATATTCTTCACGTTTGGATGGAAAAATTACAAAAATATATAATACAAAGAAACTAAAAATAAAATACGTAACCTTTATGTATCCAAAGAGTATGTAAGTAAGTATGTTGTGTTTACATACTTGATGTATGAGTAGTTTACTTCATTTAAGTAGAATTAACAAACAGATCAAGAATAATTGAATTTGTCTGGGTTGAAGAAGAACTACAAACATGCTTCTTTGAAATTTTTACCTTAATCAATTGCAATAATTAAAATATATATAGAAAAACATTGCAATAATTTTAGTTCTAGTTCAGTTCTAGTACAGTTCTAGTTCAGTTCTAGTTCAGTTCTAGTTCAGTTCTAGTTCAGTTCTAGTTCAGTTCTAGTTCAGTTCTAGTTCAGTTCTAGTTCAGTTCTAGTTCAGTTCTAGTTCAGTTCTAGTTCAGTTCTAGTTCAGTTCTAGTTCAGTTCTAGTTCAGTTCTAGTTCAGTTCTAGTTCAGTTCTAGTTTAGTTCTAGTTCAGTTCTAGTTTAGTTCTAGTTCAGTTTAATGATTTAAATGCAATTATTTCTGCTTAATTGAACACTTATTTGAATATTAACATCTTTCCCATAGAATTTAAGTTCAACTAAAATATTTGTAAATAAAATATTTCTGGCAACAACAAACTATTTTCCTCCTAGTCGGTTTAAGTTCATATATTTAGCAAAATACGTTTCGTATAAAATAACAATATCACACATGAAATATTATTGAAGTTTTTATTTAAAGATTCCCGACTTCAAAGTAAAAACATAAACTTCAACTGAAGTTTCCTTTTAAATGTTTTTTTTTTTTCTTTTTTTAATACTTATAACTCACACAGCGGTTTTACTTTGTGTGTTGTTTCAAATATTTAATGTCTCTTAACGGATATGCGTCTGAAAACATTCTAAGTTTTTTTTTTTATTTTTTCCTACAAACAAAATCTATTTTTAGTAGAAACAAATTAAAAATATGAGTGTTTCATTTCGCTTTTTGAATTTCTTTTTAAAATCCTGCAATCTTATGATTGAGTGATTCGTCACAGATAAGACGTTTCATAACCCTGAAAGTTGAATGAACCATATGAGAAGTTCTTAAAAACAGTGTGTGTGTGTATGTTGCTCGACTGAATGGCTGGCATATTTGCATGCTCGAATCGGAGACAGAATATTATGCACATGTAGTGCTCGTAAAATGGTATTGCAAGAACTACCTCTGCTATCTGGTTAAAAGGCAAAGAATATTTAAACACCAATGGAGTGTTTACACTAGCAACGAGATGTAAAGTTCAGTTATAGGTAAGCTTTCACTTCTATCTCAGTTCTATTTCCATTCTAATTCTAGTTCAGCTCTAGATCTAGATGTTGATCCAATTCAGTTTAGTTCTATTTCAGTTCTAGATAAGTTCTCATTCAGTTCTAGATGAGCTTCTTTCAATACTAGTTCTTTTTCAGTTCAAGTTTTATTTCAGTTCCATTTCAGTTTTAGTTTAGTTTTAGTTTGGTGCTTTTTTAGTTCTAGTTCAGTTTTATTTCAGTAAAATTTTAAATATTTAAATGCATTCTTAATTTCATTGCTAGTGTGTCAGTTGTTGCTGATATTTGTGTGTTGTTGTAGCTGACGTTTTTTTCGCATTTATACAATACGACTGTATAATGAGGAGTAGATATTAAAAACACAAAAAAAAATTAACAAAAAATAAAATGAAAAGATACTAATAAGAAACAGTAGTTAAGATAAATGGTGTTAAAAAGACGAATATGAATAAATGAAAAAATTATTTATACAAATAAAATGGTTAATACATATATACAAAAACAAAAAATAAATGCTGTTGGCATTCAAGGAGGCCAACCAACTTTTGCCGGTGTTTTTCATTTGTATTTATATTTGCATTTTTTTGTTACACAAACAGTTTATGCCTTTAGGATCCTTCTCTTCTTTTAAATGCACAAAAAAAGGAATCATAAAAATACGAACGAACGCATTTAATGAAACGAGTACACATGCAGATATCGAATAAACAAGTACGAATTCGAATAAATAATGTTTCGTTTGTTGAAAATGTAGGCGTTTCAGTTGTCGCCTACCTAAACAAAAACATCAGCGACAGCAACAGCAATAATAACAACAACATACCAAAAACCAGCGACAACACACTTATTTTATGACATGCAACAGAATACATTGCACTTACAAACGTCTAGACTCTTGAAAGAAAAATCCATGAATGAAAAAGCTTAAAAATAGTAAAGTGCACACACTGCTAAATAACACATACATTTGTATGTACATATATACTCCTCCTAGCGCAGGGATACTAGCAAAAAATGGACAAGGGTAATAGCAGCCGTCGAGAAGGGCATAGGAGTTTGTACACTTTTATATTTATGTTTGCCTTTTGTAAGGTTTCTTTTTTTTAATATTAGCTGTCTTGTCAACATATGCGAGCGACTGCTAAATGTTTGGACATTTTTAGTACAAATTTAAATAAATTAGCACAAAGTCAAAGAAAATGCAAACAGGGTGGTCGGAAAAATTATAAGAGAATGACTATTTTTAGAACTAAAGAATACCTAAAACTAGAACTTAACTAGAACTGAACTAGAACTGAACTAGAACTGAACTAGAACTGAACTAGAACTGAACTAGGACTGAACTAGAACTGAACTAGAACTGAACTAGGACTGAACTAGAACTGAACTAGAACTGAACTAGAACTGAACTAGAACTGAACTAGAACTGAACTAGAACTGAACTAGAACTGAACTAGAACTGAACTAGAACTGAACTAGAACTGAACTAGAACTGAACTAGAACAGAAACGTGGCACCTCATTGGATCGTGAGAAGTGTTCAGTAACGTCCGACAGACGGTGCCGTTTTCATTTTTAATTAGTTACACCTAAAACGCTAAACTGATATTCATTAAGGCCCTGCAACACGGTCCGTGCACCACTAGTAAATAAATAAATTTGTCTAAATTTATTACTTAAATTAAAAATTCGAACAAATTAGCTTTAACCTTATTAATAAAAGGAAAATTTGTCAAAATGTTAACAATTTTAACAAATTATTTTTAAACATACGTCCATATTTCAAAATGTATTAGTCGAAACGAAGAAACATGTTTCTTATATGTTCTTGGAACGAGTTTTAACACAAAATATGTTTCTAAAACCATAAAAATAGCAAATACACATTTTCGTAATTTGACCTTTCCTCTTTTATTTTGAAAACAATTTATTTCCATGAAACCACTGAGTTGAAACATAAATTCACTAAAAAGGGGACATAATTTTTTTTAGAAAATAAAAACTAATGTGAATCTTTTAGTATTTTTTTTTTGTTTTTGTTTGAATGTGGGCGTTCAATTGTTATGAAATCCTAAACTATATTTAATCATGAATGTGAAGCAGACAACTTAACATAAAGAATGTGACTTTTATAGTTTTAGTGCATTTTTTCTTATATTTTTCTTTTAAAGGTTAAAAAGCACTTGAGTTAATATGTTTAAACAAGGTTGGAGAATGTATATATATGTGTGTGTGTGTTTGTGTGAGGAATTTTTGTTAATGCTTTGCTTGATTGTCCCTTTTCCCGGTATTTGTTTACAATTTATTGACATTCTTGTTCTGTTCTATATGTTTCGTTTAAATTTTGTTTGGTTGGTTAGTTTTATTAAGAATTTATATATTTTGGCCTCCTGCCGCTAATGTTTTAACCTAAATTTATACGCATACATCATTTATACTATATATGTATGTATGTATGTATACCCACTTGTGTTTGTGCCTCATTTATAAATGTATGGTTATAAATTTTCAATAAAAGAATGCTTTTTTCCGCTTGAATAAATAAATTCTTTTAATTTTTTTCTTATATGTAAATTTATATTTGTTTTTATATAGAGCTAAATATCCATAATATTTTTAAATATATATACATAAATATATGACAAGATTTGTGCATTGATTCTGCGAACACTTTAGATTTTTTTCATTTTATTTTGTTTGTTTGCATTCAATTTATTGTGCAGGCCTGTAGTTCAATACTACATATGTTGCATTTTTACAATGAATAACAAATTGAAAGGAATCCCTTCTTATGGTTGATGGAAAAAGAAAAAAATTATGAAAAGACTTATTGTTTGAACTAAAAATAACTACAGATTTTTTTTGTTGTATTCTAAATATTAAAAGAAAATTATGTGTATGAGAGATAAGTTATGAGATTTCAAATAATATGTATTTATTCATTATTAAATGTATTCAATGAACTTTGAGCATTAAGGATACTCGTACAACTATTTAGTTATATATATCGATCTCTAAATTATATTTAAGAGAGTTCGCAAAAAAAAATCTTAAAACCAAAACTTTACTCCGCAGAACTCTCCGTTAACGAAGAACTTAAACTTTACATAAATCTTTATCATTCCGATCAATTTCGTTTCAAACAAAAATACCCTTGAGTGGGGACAAAACTTGGAATAAACTCAATGCTGATATCAATGTTCTGTTTTTCTAGTTACTTAAACTTCTATCATTACTTTACCTCTGAAGTAAAGAACACTTTTTTAAGTTATTCTAAGTAACAACAACAGGAAGATAAATGACACATGCAAACATACATATGTTTAAAAGCGTGATGTCCTTTAGGCCTGATATTCTCCTATCAAATTTTGACCAAAGCAATGTCTGTATTTAAAAAGCAATACTCTTCCACGCCAAAAATGCCCCAGCGATAAAGAATAAGAGTACCATTCCCTTTCTTATATGATCGTTCCATTAACGGAACCAATACGCCATTGCGATCACAGTTTTGGAAAGATGAAGAAATGGATGAGAATAAATTTTCAGTTGCAAACTTTGATCATAGTTGCTGAGTTCTTCTATAAATTAAAACTCTGTGATTATACTCAATATGTTCTTTTCGTAGTTTGAGTTTTAGACCCTATGATATCGTCCAACATAACGTTACTATTTAACAAACCAATATATTCTTGAGCTCACAGCTTCTCAAATATAAAGGCTTGAATAAGGCTTGAAGTGATGTTAAATGACTTCCAGAGAAGCGAAAATATTCTATTTCTTCTATGCCGAGAATCACTTCTTCTATACCGAGAATCACTTCGGAAGTATTGAATTTAAAATAAAAAGGCCATCCCTCCTATGACAAGCCTGTGTTAAAATCATCACTTCTTCAGGTCTTTTTCAGTACTTCAATGGAGTAAATTTTACTTCATCTTCGCTTCTTTGGAAGTTTTTTCTTGCTGGGTAGTCTATGTTTTCGAACAAAGTAACACGTCAAAGATCTAGTCCAATATTCGTGGTCATAAGCCTCCATTTGTTTAACTTTCTCTTAGTTCTCGATAGAAGCAAAAGTAGTTATCGCTCAATTGAAATCGTGGCATATCAATTCTAATTTATAACAGCGTTTAGTAATTGTCCTTATTAATTTGTTTAAATGACGAAATAGAACAGGAGGTCCGTTAAAAAACGCGGTTGAATCTTCAGATCTAGAAAACCTTTAAGGGTATAACTCTCTTCCAAATCCTAATACTCTTTCCAAATCCTACTACCTGTACCACAAATTGGGTTTAGGTATGAAATTTCACACAAAAATTATGTGTCCAAACTATTTAATTTGTTTCTCTTTAATAATTTAAAGGTAATAATCTACATAAAGTTAAGGACGTTTCAAATTTAAAATTCAAACAAGTTCATATTTCACAAAAACAAAATTGTTTTACGTAATATGATCTTTAGATATTTTTACTAAATATGCACACAAACCATAAGTAACTATACATATGATTAGCCCTAATGTTTTATGCCCAATGCAAAGTCGTATGTCTGTAATATGATGTTGTTGTTGCTATTATGTTCAAGTACTTTAGCACTATATATATATATTGTTACCATGATACATGTATGATTATACATATGTGTTTCTTTTTGTTTTTTTTTTGAGCTCGGAAGAGCACGTGTGTATCATTCACAAAGTTCAACTAAAATTATTATTAATTGTATATGAAATATGTATAAATGTATCTATCTATCTGCTCAGTGTGGGCAATTGCAATTTAGCATGCACCATACTTTATGAAACATAAGATCACCAATAGCACCAACAACACAACCACCACACCACTCCACCATCAACAACAACAGCACAACGGCTACAACATTATCGCTCGTGATGACGAAGAAATGAAAATTGAAAAGATATTGCTGTAGAAGAGAGAAGGAAGAAACGGGGAAAAAACACAACAAGGAAAAATACTGACTACACTGGCGCCTGTAAGACACGATACAGAATTACAAAATACAAAACTAAACTTTTAAATATGAGAATGAAAAGGCTTTGATCAGTGAACATTACTATAATCATGAGTGTAGGTTGCTAAGAATATTAACATTCAATATGGTAACAGCCAATAAATGCAACTGCTCTATTCTGTTTAAAAGAGAATTTTAAAAGTCGAAAATTCTTTTAGTTAAATCATGATCACTTGATCATGTTAATTAGAAATTTTCCCTCAACTATTCGTTTTTTAGGTTTCTGGTCTCTTATATTACGAGACAATTTAACGAGTCCCTCAATTATATCTTCCTTATATATAGTATTAGGTTATCAGAAAGTTCCTTCACGAAAACCTCTAAAATGGGTCGCTCTTGATCGAGTATATCAAGATCAATTAGCAACTCTTTAGGTTCTCTTTTTGCTAAAATTGTACTATTAGCTTCTTCTGTACCAAGTAAAGCATTTTTCCAGCATGAGTCTAAATATTGCCTTTATAAGGAATAACACATGCTTTTGGGATGGTACGTGGAGCAATATTAAAACGAATCAACAAACTGCACAAATGTTTATACACGCTCGATGATTAAATGCATTGGAATGCATAAATGATTGATTAACAAAGAAACAAAAAAAAAAGGAAAAACAGCTCAAAACAAAAGCTTGAATTCATATACATATTATTAAGTAATTCTTTTGTCTTTCTTTCTTTCATTGCAGGTAGTTCAACAGATTTAACACCCTCACTATTGGGTATCTACGATTCATTCACGACTGTTTTAGATACAGCAACATCTACGACAACAACAAATACAACATATTCAACGAATAATCATAAAACCTCAAACACCAACTCCACGTCCTACACCTCTTCCTCCTCCTCCTTTAAAACAAACTGTGATAGTGGCAAAGAAACGAGTCTAGTAACAGAGGATCCACCGGCAAAACCTCCCTTAGATGCATATCTTAGTCGTTTGGAGAAATATGCTAAACAAGCTGAATTAAAAAATTCACGTAGCTCACAAGTTGGTGAAGATTCACCACCCTTGGCAAATTCCAATAGTGGTAGTTGTAGCAGTAGCTTAAGAGGTTCCTTAGAGTCTGTCTCCTCCAATGGTGGTTCTCTAAACAAACATCGTACGAACATACGTATACTCTCGGCTAATGTTCAACGTATTATCACACACTCTGATGCTGAGGCTGTAGATGCGGTAGATATTGAAGCCCTACAATATCCCACACGTTCTAGTACTCCCATACAACAGCAGCAACAACAACAACATCAACGTTTTGTTAAAAAGTCCTCCAGCTCTCCTAGCAGCCTCAGTAATCATAAGCACAAACTTTCCCATATACCTTTGTCGAAAACAACGGGTAAATTAACCCAAACCGGCACAGATTTAGTGGAAACTTTCAATAATGCTCTAAACGAAGACAGTGAAAACTTTCAACGTTTTGATTTAAAGTCAAAAGGTTTAAGAAAACCCTCTACACCCGCCATTTATAACCTGTCCGGTGTAGATGATAATAAAACTCCCACTAATACCAT
Organism: Lucilia cuprina; assembly: GCF_022045245.1. Lineage (NCBI taxonomy): Eukaryota > Metazoa > Arthropoda > Insecta > Diptera > Calliphoridae > Lucilia > Lucilia cuprina. Next base: position 59,524,079 of record NC_060954.1, read on the forward strand.
AGCATTTAATTTTGATTGTACAGTGGCCCATAAACTGGCTACACGTAAGCTAAGTCTGCCTAGATGTAACTATGAAAAAGACTCCGTTTTAGACAACAGCAAGACTAATATGTCTTTAGAGTGTCTGCCTACAGAAAATCCCATTACTGAGACCATCAATTTTGCAGTGGTCTCGCAGAACCTAAAAAATCTCACCTTAGCCGCCAACTCTAAAGAGTTTCAGGCTCCCAGCAGCAATGAAGAGCTTTTTAAAGCTCTCAACAAACCTGTGATCTCACCCAATGGCAAACGTAGTCCTACCCATCATCCTTTATCATATGCTCGTTCTAAAAGTTTGGCCGCTCGCGATTTTGCCCAAAAGAACATTACCATTAAACAAACGAATACCCTGCCACGCTCACAATTCCTCAAAGATGAAGAACTGGATGAGAATCAATTTTCAGCCGAAAGCTTGGATCGTCTATCGGACATTAAATCCAAGTTTTCACCCAAAGAATCGCGTAAAATGTCCAGTTTAATGTTGCCCGATATAGCCAAACTAAAACACCGTCCTCTATCATCCTCCTCTATATGTTCCACTTCTTCTAGTTCGAGTTCTAGTTCAAGTACTGATCATTTGAGTGGTAAATTAAATACTTCATATTTGGCCAGTGTAGAGAGTTTAGCAGATGAGCATGATTTAACGGATCCACATAGTGGTATGTCTGTGTTTGAGAGAGCCTGCATGGAAATTGTAGATTCGGAGAGAAGTTATGTTAATGATTTGGGAGAAGTTATAAGAGGGTGAGTTTTTGAAAATATTATTCAATTTCAGACAATTTTGGTCTTATAAAATAAAATGAATGAAACTTTTTGAGTTTTCGAAATTTTATAAAAATTTTTTTTTTTAATTAGTTATCTCTTGGATTGGAAAGAACGTGCCTGCTTAAAACAAGACGACTTAGATGTATTATTTTCCAATATACAAGATGTTTATCAATTTAATTCAGAATTACTTAAACATCTATCGGACTCCATATTGGATCCGGTTAAAATTGCCAAATGTTTTATTGACTTAAAGGAAGGATTTGATGTCTACACTACTTATTGGTAGGAAAAACAAATATATATAAATTTCAGTCGTTTCAAACCAATTTTTGATTTACAGCACCAGTTATCCCGAAGCAATATCACTACTTACCAAATTATTACAGGCCACTCACACCAATGCTTTGTTGGCCTCCACCCAAAGAATGCTGCATCATACTTTGCCTCTAGGATCATATTTGCTAAAGCCCGTGCAAAGAATTTTGAAATATCATCTATTGTTAGATGTAAGTGGAAATTTTAAGAGAAAGTTTGGATGTTTTTAAGAAAGATTTTTGTTTTTATTAGAACCTACGCAAACATTGTGATATCAAAGAGGTAATGCAGGCCTATGAGATAATGCGTCAAGTAGCGCGCAATATAGATCAGGTGAAACGTAAATTGGAACAGCAAACCAGAGTTAAAGAACTATCGGGCATATTAGATGGTTGGTTAGGGCCAGGTATGTTAACATCAAATTCCTTTTTTTTTGTGAAGAAATAACTTTTCTAATAAAACTTTATTTTCAAGAACTTACGGTTTTGGGTGAATTACGTTTGGAGGGCATTTTAATGGAAAATAATAAACCACGTAGGGTTCTACTATTTGCCACTATGCTGATAATAGCCAAAGCCAAAGAGGACAATCGTTTGCAATTTAAAAGTTACATACACGTAAGTAGTAGTAATAGTAGGAGTTAATTTGTAACGATTTTAAGTTTTTAACAAGTATCGTTAAAGCTTTTTCTGTTTTGCGTTAAATATATGTTAAATAAACTCTATTATCTTATTTGTGCATTTTATTTTTAACTTTATTATTATTGTTTGTTTTTTTCTTTTAATTTAGCAAAATAATCTCATGCTGAGCGAACACTTGGCTGGTGAACCAACTAGCTTTTATGTAATACCATACGATGAACCGCGCCACCAAATCAAGTTAACAGCCAAAAATCGTGACCAGAAACGCCTTTGGACTCAACACATTAAAAGTGTCATACTCGAAAAATTCGATAACATTCCATTACGAGCCAAAGAGCTGGTTTATCAATTGGGTGATGAGGAAGGTATGTAGGTGTGATCTAAAGCGGAAGCTGCTTTTTTTTTACATGTTGTTTATTTAATTTCTTTTTTTTCTTCTCTTAACTTAACCAACCAAAATTTAAACAACCAAATTTTATGTTTTGTCTCGTTAAATTTCAATTTTTTTAAATTTGTATTTTAAATTTATTCTTAAACTTGTAATTTTTGTTACTGTTTATCAGGATAAAAAGGGAAATTTGAAAATATTTTATATGTGTATTTAGAAAAATCGTGCAAGACTTGTAATGTTGCGGAATTCATTATTAAAAAGTTTTAATTTTGATTTTTTTACAAAAGGAAGAAAGTGTATAGCAATAGAGGTCTATTATTTGATGTTTAGATTCTAGAGAATTTGGAATTTTTGTTGAAATTTTCAGAAAGACTATTTCTAGTAGATGTCTTTTCTGTGGAGAACAAGACTATTAATTTTTTAGAAACTTTTTCTACAGAAATTGTTCCCAATAAGAGTCTAAAATTTCTGTCTTCCGTCCATTCATTGATTGGTTTTTTAAAACACTTAAAAAGCTTATCTAATCCTAGACTAATTGGTGAACTTAATCCCTGAGCATAGAATATTATCATTAAACAATACCCTCTAAAGCTCGAATTGTTTGTCGGAAATTTGAGCTTTTAGCCGTATTACCGCAAGTTCGTTATCAAAAATGCTTTACTATCGAAAATATTTGATATGTACCATGTCCAAACATTTTACTCGATCAACTCGTTTTCTTGTGGAAATAGTGAAGGTCGATCACGAAAACAATTATGTTTTGTTTGAAATGTGGGACTTCGGAAATATTTATATGTTATAGAGTCTACATTCATTTTCAAGAACAGTTTCAGAAAGAGTTATTTTATACTTCGAATTGTTAAGGACTTTCCACTACAATCTCACGTGTGCCATTCCAGAATATTTCACTATTACTCCACTGTAAGTCTCTTATGCCCAGAACTCCGAAATTTTCATTTGTGCTCCAACTTGAGTAAATCTTGATGTTCCATCAATGTTCTAACTTGTCATTATCCCAATCATGAAGAGAATGATATCCACTAACCTCTCACATTTCCATTATCACTATTACACTAAAGAAGTTCGAATGTCAAATCGTTTTGTTGTAGATTGGTCCGCAGTATCATAAAATGGTATTGAGGATACCACTTCAAATCTGCGAAAACGGCTTTTGAATTAGTTCTTAAACGGCACTAATTACTCGCCACATCGACTGAGGGATCATTGAAAAACTCAATATTTGCTGTTGCTCACATCAAAGAACCATAGACTTTCATAAAATGGCAGTAGAGACGTCACTTAAAATCTGCCAACCCGACATATATATCTAATGATCACTGACATTGCTGATGCTCACATCAGAGAACCTTAAATCCCAAATGATTCGCTAAGTTGTACGCGACTGCTTATCTTATTAGCAGTAACCCAATGTATCTTCTTGGGATTCCACAATCCGTTACCGGTGGATGCGTCCACAGATATAACATTAGGATCGGCATTTAAAAGGATCTAAGTGAGGTTCTATTGAACCTAACCTAATCTATGGGCAAAAAATAAAGTCCGAAAATAAAAGAGATTTTGAACCTAATCTAACCTTAGCTATGAAAGCAAAAACGGTCCAAAAACAAATGCGGCTTTGAAACTAATTTCACCTAATCTATAGGGGAAAATGGTCCGAATATAAAAGTGTTTTATTAAAAAAATACTTTGAAAATTTCCCATCGAACTGACTTCAAGGAATTTAAAATGTTATGCCATCACTAACAAAACAAAGGCTCTCAATTCCTTAAAATGAAGATTGTCCTGGCCACACGAAGTCTTACCATACCATATCATTAACATATTTATTGTAATAGATCCATCCGCTTCAGACAATTTGGGATAAGAACGACCCTGGTCTAGAATGTTTTTGATACTTCTATGTATGCCTTAATTGCACTAGACCTTGACATATTTATGTTTATGTCTCTTATTTATGAACGTAATTCGTTGGGGTCAAACCAGTCACCGGTTTCTGATGCTCACATAATCAACTAAAGTGGTCTTAATATATGTGTTCTAAATTTGAGTGGAACTTTTGGGTAAAACTGCAAAAAGATCCCAATTTCGGGATTATATTTTCGGTTTTTAGAAGTTGCTAAATCTTCCAATCAAACCAACTGACAACTTTATTTTCAAAAAAATCGATTCTGTCCTACTGTGCACAGATTGACTTGTTTTATAGCAACAGTTTTGAACTGCATATTTCTTTTTCCATGGTGTTTTTTCACACTTCTAAGATTAGAAGTAGATTTGAATAACAGTTTTGAACATTTCATTTTTTATATCCAGAGTGCATACATATCTGTGTATAAGATCAAAACGATCTTATTTTTAAATTGTTAGTTATTTCAAAATAATTTTTCAAAAATGTAGCATACTTTTAGACATTATTTTTTAAAACGATCTTTTTCAAAATTTCAAAAAGCTTTGAAGTTTTATAACTTTATTTTTTTCTTATTTATGGCATATTTTTACAAGTCTTGCATAGTTTTTTTTTATAAAAAATACTAAAAGTAGTAAATTTTAGTTGCTTTAAAATAAAAATACTATTGTTTTTAAAAGTAAATAAATACTAGCAGGTTTATTAACACTAACACCTATAATTAACAAATTTAACATAAAAAATATATATTTATTAAGTATAAAAAATTATTACCAACAAAAATTTGGCTTACACTGTGACACAAATTTTTTTTAATTTTCTTTCAATTTTAGTGTTGTAGTACAAACAAATAAAAACTTAAAAAAACTAAAACAACAACGAAATGGGTGAATTGAAATAAAAAACCACAAAAAATTTCAAACCAAAAACAAATAAACAGTAAAACAAATTGACACTTATTTTAGGGTTAGTACTGCCAGTCCAAATGCTTTTTATTTCAAATTTAAACAAAAACATCACCGATTACTGCACCACTGTATAAAAGCACATTAAAATCACCAGAAAAAAAGCATGGGTTATGGTTACATAAATAGCAGAATAGTACTTTATTCCTCTCTCTCTCCCTTTTTACACACTTTTTGTTTCATACTTTAAACACTTTGTGTTACATTACACTATTATCTTTACAAAAGAAAAAAACATTGGCTTAAAATCATAACGCTTAAAGAACTTAACTAATATAACTTGGTTTAGGGTTTTATATTGGAAAGGAGTAGAATTATTAATTTATTTTTAATATTTACAGATCGCACAGCTGATAAAAATACCTGGAAATGGAGTTTGCATACAGCCTCCTCCACGCCCACTTATTTGGAAAGACGCAACAATTTCCGTCGCAGCGAAATGCGCAATCGTTCAAAAACAAAGCGCAAAACTATTTCGAATACCAACTCCTTGGATGTGTTCAGTGAAATCACACCCTCGAAAGATGTTAAGAATTTAAGCAAATCCATATCCAAAAGTGCTGAAAGTATAAATGACAAATCCTTAGCTACCAGAGATTCAGCTTTAATTGAAAATGTAGAGCTTAGGGCTGAGGAAGAAGAGGCAGGTGAAAACTGTAGCTGTGCTAAAAACCAAAAATGCAAATTTTGTATAAATCGTGATAAGGAGTCCAACAGTAAATCGGTTAGACAATCGCATAAAACCTTCAGATTCGGCAGTAAACCTTTAAAAGAACGCAGTAAGTCTGTGCCACGCATTAGTCTGCATATCGAACATTTCGAAAAGGTGGCCAGTGAGCAGGGTAAGGAGGCAATTACAAGCTCCAAAGAAGTCAAAACTGCAATAAATATTACACAAACCAATGGCAAGACCACCTGTGCCAAACGCCTATCTTCCCTTAAACGGCAAAAGAATAAAACTAAAGAAACCTCTACTTTCTACATGGCTCTCAGTGAATTTGAAGATGCTGGTGAAACGGTCCTGAAAATCACCGAATCTTCAGAAAATATTTTACACAATAGCAAATCGGAGGACAAGGAATTGAGCAAAGAAATGGCCAAATCAACTAATTATCTTCCCGATGTGGTAATGAAGGTAGAAGAGGATAATAATATAATGTCCACATCTTTAACATTAACACCAGCAGAAAAAGCCAAACAAGATGCCGAAATTGTTTTGGATCTTCTAAAGAATAGCAAAGAATTTGATAAACTCTATGCTAAAATACAAAAGAAACGTAATTTGGATAAATCGCTGCAATCATCAAAAAGCCTGGACTTTAAACTCAACAAAACTATGGACAAACTGGAATTGCCACCAGATTTGCCACCAAGACCTCCCTCCAGATCTCCTCCTCCATTGGAAAATGAAAAAGATTGCATGGAATACAAGTCCTTGACTTTGGAAACAGAAGATGAACCCATTTATGAAAGTCTGCTAAGAAATGTGCATGTTCCCTATAAGTTCTCACCTCCTCTGGGACGTTCTAAGTCAGTGCAATATAACAAGTGTAAAGAGAATAAACCAACTAGTCCAAGGCCCGAATCTGATTATGTCACTCTAGTGTATACACCCGAGGGTGTGCTACACAATGTGGGTGGTGAAGAAGTGCATAAATCTCCTGTCAAAACCGAAAGTAATTTAAGTCAACACAGTTCAAATGCCTCGTCTACGATCACTCTTAAGGAAAGGGATAGTTTTAACAATGACTTACCAAGTGAACATAATTCTTTGGATTGCTCCACACAAATGTCTGCAAGTTTTCACTCCAGTCCCATTTATAGTTCCATAAATGAAGTTAATCCCAATCGCAGCCATACTCCTCGCAGTCTACTAAAACGTTTATGGAGTAATTCGACTTTGATAGGAGAGGATTTGACTGGTAATCGTTTAAGTCGTTCGGTACACAATCTAGAGCGTAGAGGTTCCGATAGCTCTGAAGTGGATAGACATTCTATACTACATCTGCCGGGCAGTGAGACTATAGGTGAACGTATGGCTCATGTAGATTATGCTGATCCTCGTACTCTCTTCAGCGTTATCAAATATGATGACGCCAATCAAATGCAAAGAGATTCAGTCTTGTCATTAACCTCTTCCAATGACAGTGTCTGTGAGCATAAACCTAGTAATGGCAAATATAAAGATTCTTCTCATAGTTTCGAGTATGAAGATTGTGTTGAAGCCTGTTTGGAAAATGATTTTCGTGATTCCGCTATTTACAGTGATGACAATGATAGGCGTTTGGATAAATCTAACTCCTTTCGCAACAGCAAAAATCCTCCTCTAAAACCCAAACCCACATATGTGCCACCTCTTCCACTTAAATCGCCCTTAAAAGTTGTCGAAACGAATAAGGATTTTTCCACAACCAAATCAGCTGGACCAGGCGTTATCATATGTCCACCCAATTTAAGTCCCACTAGCACCCGTAGTTGGGTTCTACAGCAAATAGATAATTTTAGTAAATAATTCTATTAAAACCCAATGCAATAAACATTTCATTCTTAATATTTAAGCGTTGCCATAACTAATTAAAAATTATTTAATGTTAAATTTAATTTAATTAACGAAAGAATTAAAAATATAATTGTTTGTCAATATCCAAAGACTAGGGCTTTGATTAACTCAACATCAAATGCCATTAATGTTAAATTTTTATTATTATAACGATTAATTTTTTATAAAATTTTATTACATATCCAATATGTATTATTATTTTTCTGTTAAAATTAAGTATTAATATATTAAGAAATTGCTACCTGTATTTGTAACTTTGCTTAAACAAAAAGTCTGGTGGTATAAAAGAAAACGTATTCGAAAATTATTATAACATTTTTAATTGTTTTACATTAGTTGTAGCCAATTTTATATAAATTTATTAAAATGAAAATAAATTTTATTAATACTTAACGAAAAACAATAAGTCCATTGTATTTTATTTGTATATCGAAGCCTTTAGAGGTGGCTCGATTGAATGTTTTTGGTGATGTAGTTTAGTATGTGATCCAAAGCATAGTCTAGTCTATATACTACTATTCAGTCTAGCCTATAAATAGTGTAGTGTATAGTCTAGTATATAGTATCGTCTAGTATTTGGTCTTTTCTGTAGTCTACTCTATAGTCAAGTCTATTGAATAGTCTGTAGTCTAGTATACAGTCTAGTCTAAAGTACATTCTATGATCTACTTACAACTCTAGTCAGTAATGTTGTCTGTAATATAGTCTATCGCATAGTGTATAGTATAGTCTATATAGTCTAGCATATAGTTTAGTTCAAAGCCTATTCTATAGTAGATTCCATATAATAGCATGTAGTTTAGTCTATAGTCTAGCCTATAGTCTAGTCTATAGTCTAGTCTATAGTCTAGTGTATAGTCTAGTCTATAGTCTAGTGTATAGTCTATAGTATAATCTGTAGTCTAGTCTATAGTCTAGTCTATAGTCTAGTCTATAGTCTAGTCTATAGTCTAGTCTATAGTCTAGTCTATAGTCTAGTCTATAGTCTAGTCTATAGTCTAGTCTATAGTCTAGTATATAGTCTAGTCTATAGTCTAGTCTATAGCCTAGTCTATAGTCTATAGCCTAGTCTATAGTCTAGTCTATAGTCTAGTCTATAGCCTAGTCTATAGTCTAGTCTATTGTCTAATCTATAGTCTAGTCTATTGTCTAGTCTATAGTCTAGTTTATAATCTTGTCTATAGTCTAACATACAGTCTAGTCTATAGTCAGTCCTACAGTCCAGTCTATAATCTAGTCTCGTCTATATTCCAGTCTATAGTCTAGTCCAAAGTCTAGCCGAAAATCTTGTGTATGGTCTAGGCTATAGTCAATCTATGGTCTAGTCGATATTCTTTTCTAAATGCTAGTCTAGACTTCGACATTGAAATAATAACATACAAAAACAAAACTAATGCAATGCAGAATATTTGCAATCGTTTAGCGGTGAAATGAAAATGGTGTAGTTGCAACATATTAATACATTTAGTACAAATATAGGCCAACAACAGAATTGATCTCAGTTATTTTACAATAAATTAGATTAATTTCTTAATTACTTGCTAAATGATTATAATTATAGTCTATATTTAATTTAGTAGTAATAAATTAAATTATAGTAATTTTAACTCCAATACTTAACTTTTATATCTCATAATGAAATCGATATACCAACAAATTTTATTGATATTTTTTTATCAGTTACCTTTTCCTTTAATTTGCAAATTATTAAATGTTGTTGCACAGCACAATATTTATTTCGTTTTTTGTATTAGACAAATGATGCTGCTATTAGTTGCATAGAAATGTGACAATATCATTTGTCGCAACCAGTTGAAAGGGGGAAGTTAAAAACTTGTCAGTGGTACTTATAAAACCAAACAGCACTGCCGATTTCGTATTATATCATTGCATTTATTTAGGTGAAAGTGATGATAAAGTTATTTATATTTATTAGCCAGGCTTTAATGTTATTGGTTTTTTATGAGTATTTAACATTTTTGCATCAATCTCAACGATGTAAAAATGTCTCGAAAAAAAAATAATATTAATATATTAATAACTCCGCAAACTTTGAAATTTAAGTGGATTTAAAAAATTACAAACAAAAAATATTGTGGGAGCAACAAGGTAGTGCTTTTCGTAAGCCTGTGTTTATTTGACGTATTTACTTTACTTACTTCCATCTAAGTGTATTTTAAATAACCGCATAAATTAATCTGGTTATTTAAGTGAATTGCATGCCACTTTGTTGTTTGTTTGTTTTTTATTAAGAGTTTTAATAATATTTTAAATACACATTAATTTTTCCCCATTTTAATTTTACGTTTAATTTTGTAAATAAACTTATAATTTAATAAATAAAACATTTCTAGAGTCAATTATATTTACAATGTTTAAAGAAATTCCTGATGTCTGCTTTATATGTAAACAAAGTTTTGTAATTTGTAATTTCATTGTATTTATTCTATTCAAATTCAAAATAGACTAGCAACGAGATATCTGCATCATACCTACATATGCATAAAATTCTATATTAATGACTGACTCACTAAACGGCTGAAGTTAAAAAAAAAAATATTTTTAAATTCAAAAATTTAGGGATATAAAAAGGGTGAAACGGATAAATGGCATAATATTTTAAATAGTCTAGTCCATAGTTTAGCCTAGTCTAGTCTACCGTCTAGTCTATAGTCTAGTCAATAGTATGGTCTATATTCTAGTCCATAGTATCATCTAGTATAGTCTATAGTATAGTCTATGGTATAGTCTATAGTATAGTCTATGGTATAGTCTATAGTATAGTCTATGGTATAGTCTATAGTATAGTTTATAGTATAGTCTATAGTATAGTCTATAGTATAGTCTATAGTATAGTCTATAGTATAGTCTATAGTATAGTCTATAGTCTAGTCTATAGTATAGTCTATAGTATAGTCTATAGTCTAGTCTATAGTCTAGTCTATAGTCTAGTCTATAGTCTAGTCTATAGTCTAGTCTATAGTCTAGTCTATAGTCTAGTCTATAGTCTAGTCTATAGTCTAGTCTATAGTCTAGTTAGATTAGACTAGACAGTCTACAGTCTAGTCTATAGTCTAGTCTATAATCTAGTCTATAGTTTAGTATATAGTCTAGTCTATAGTCTAGCATATAATCAAGTCTATAGTCTACATTATATAATGTGCGTGGACATTTCACACTTTTTTCACATTTGACTTTATAACTTTTGGCAATATGAAGCTATTTTATATACGCTTTAGTAAGTAGCCCCTATCAAGGAACCTCGTTTATAGAATATCTCATAGGCGAATATAATTTTATATTTGTTAAAATCAAATTTATCAATGAATTTCTTTCATTAAAGACCTTTTTGCAACCCTCATATGTATGTTAATTAACAAAATTTCCAAATGAACTATCAAGGTCTACAAATAAATACATATGTCTGAAATAAAGAATTGACAGACAATTCTAGTGTAACCTCTTACGAAAAAAAATAGTCATAAAAACAAAAAGATATCATTTAGATAAAGATCATGTGCCATAAAATTAACCGAATTTTCTTCAAAAAATACCAATGATTCATATTAATGTTTCTGCTTTAAGAGCTGTAGATGCTGATGATCTTTAATGACCGTGATTTTATATAGATAAGTATATCATACGTAAACATATACAATGGGGTTTTTTTTTCAATATTTATACTTAAAACTAGAGACTCATAATATATTGGTCTACAAACGTTAATTACAATAACAATCTTTGACAATGAAGTTTTGTGGGTTGTGGTGGTAAATACGTTAAGTTTTTTTTTTCTTTTTTTCTAAACAAAAGAAGATTATTTTTTTTGCTGTTGGTTACTTAATGAACTCGGACAAAAATTGTATGGTTGTAAAAGACATAATTTCAAAGACCTACAATTTTATTTATTTTTTTTTCGAAAATATAAATAAATTTAGTAATTTATTTTTGAATCGGAAATCTTTGATAATTTAATAATAATTTGTTGGTATTATTTTAATATGCCTTCACCAAAAACGTAAGAAAAACGTTATAAAGAAACAGCTACTGGAAAGAAATGTAACTGGTAAATGTAAAAAAAAACAAAAGTAATAAAAACAAACAAGTTGAGATTGCAAATGTTACAAACGATAGTTGGTTTAAAACTATTGATCATTGAATTGTTTCTCGGTTGAATGAGTTGTTGTCGATCAAAAATATTCATCGTCATCCACTTTGTCATTGTACGCAAGTGTTGGTAGCAAAAAGAGCTCTTTGAGATGGTCTGATCGTGATGGTGGTAGTGGTGGTGGTCGATCGATTGAAGCTTGGTTTGTTTTTAGTAAAATATTGGCAGCAAAAATCTTAATTACAACATTTGACCAGAGTGCTGACCGTGGCGACATTATATTCATTTATTATTGTAATTATGTCTTTTAGGGATATTAGGCAACAGATTTTTGTTTTTTGAATTTTGTTTGCGTATATGTGTGTTAGTGTATAGTGTGATTGAGTGAATGATGGTTTATTGGGCTCACTCAACCAATGATATTAAAAAAAATCCAAAAATAATATTTTTATTTTTTATGTCTTTTTTAGTATGTAGTAACAGCAAAAAAATCATAATAACAATAATGTTGCTGATTTTAAAGATAAACAATAATTTTTGCATTTATTTACTTTTTTATTTAGTGTTATTTTCGTTGTAGAGAACTGGAGTGACGGGGTATTGAGCAGCGTTGAGGCTAAACGTTTACTGATGTTGCTGATAATTTAAACTCCCACTATTTGCATTACTTAAACGACGTTTATTAGTTTTACTTTTTTCAATTATATTGAGAAAGAAGCCTTAAAGCTTTACATACAGTGGTGTAGAAGGATTTCTATTTATTTTTTGAGACAAAAAAACAAATCACAAAATTTAACTGTAGTGAATCGCAACAAACGGAAATCGGATTGGCAGTTGAGTCAAATTTGCAAAGTACTTTCTTCAAAAAATTTTGGGTACTTTTCGGTCAGTGATCGTCTCAATCATTTGCGAACGGTTCACCTGTGATGGTAAATTAATTGATTTCGTTACCACTGTGTAGCTGACATTACCTTGTTACCATTGATATTTGACTGTGGTGACACCGATTCAGATATTTGGCTGGGCTTTACAAAAATACTTCATCGCAAGTAGTGATTCCGTACAAAAATCTTCTATACATCCTTCCAGGGGCATTTTATCTTTATGATCTTCAATCGTCGTAATGTTATTGGAAACCCGGGAAAAGAGGTGCTACAAATACCTCTAGTCTGCCAGCTTGGAATGTTTTGGTATCTGGTCAAACCAGAGAGCTACATAATTTGGTACCGAGGGAACCGTTAGATCACAGGTTAGTATTTTGGACTCCCGGGTGTTGAAGAGGTAAATTCTGGGTTTATTTGGTGGTAGTGATTTAAACTAATAATCGCGAGAACAGAGTGTTGTTTAAAATACTGATTCGAGGTAAAATTTATTATTCGGGATAAGTTCGATGTTGTTGCTAAGAACACAGACGAGTGACTGTATAGGGGTTTAATAATAATGGATGTACGATACCTTATACTAGCGATGACATTTCCTTTATGTTCAGCGTTTTCTCCGTTCATGTCAGCTTTGTTATTACGAACAAGTCCTCGAGGCATTCGTGATTCGTTATACCAATTACGCCCCTAGGTGCTGTTGCCGACTTAACATCCCATCTGTGTGGATTCAATTGGTGATAAAGTTTTATGCATCTCGGAAATTAAGCAACGGAGTAGCAACTGTTAAAATGCATGTGCATAGATCCACAGAACTACATACAACTTAACTTGTGGTTTTAAATGTACCAACGTGAAAAAAGTCAAGTTCTTCTATTTATTTCTTCTATAGTGTTTTAGCGCGATTTCAAGATTCTCTACCGGATGTTCTAAATCGTCTTTTAATGTCTGTGGGCTTCAGCTCAATTCGTTCATACAAAGAGACGGTGTTGAATCATCTACTCAGCTTAACTTGTGGTAGTAAAAGTACCGCAGTGAAAAAAATAAAGCTTTTCTACTTATTTCTTCTAAAGCGTTTTAGCGCCAATTCAAAATCCTCTACCGGAAGCTCTTAATCGTCTTTTCAATTCAATTTGTTCTTGCATACTTGGTGGACAGACGCTGTTGCTCGCATACGTTTTAAAATTGCTGCTCAACAAGCTTCTAATGATTTTGAAAGCTCTGATTGATTTTGATACCAAATTTACCCATAATTCTTGATCTTTTAACTTTATTGCTTGGACTGGGAGATATTAAAATATGAATTCTTTTTTAGTGACCGTGTATTATCATTTTTGTTGCAGTTCCATAGAACTATAGAAAGGTTCTCATACCGAAGAGCAATGCGTGGATCAACTAAATCTAATGGAGAAAAATTGCTGATCTGGACCTGTACAATAGGTGTTTATAAACTTTTCGGGTTCAAATTAACTTCAATGAATTGCTAAGACACAAGAAAAATAGACTTAAAGCTTAATTATAATGGACAGATCTCCTAGTCAATTGGAACCCTCAGTTTTATTCTTAGTCCAGATTGTTATCGATAAATGGCGCCGATCATGGAATGGTAGTGTTGTCTTGGGTAGGACAAGACAAGTCTAAATGGTTTGAATAATGAATCCTAGGTCTCATGGGAAAAGGTGTCATGGTTGTGTCTAACTACCCTCTAACTATATAAACTATATATGTAAATTGAGACTACAGACTAAATTTTCAAACTCAATCTGTTATGGCAAACCAAAGGGCTGCGTAAGAGATCCAAATAGGGTCATATTGCTTAGTGATCAGTTAATAAAATCTACTTGTTTTCATTAAATTTCCATATCAAATATATAAGACAAAATGTAACTAATTTTCAAAACAATTAATATAAAATTTTCAAAAGAAAACCTAAATTTAGATAATACTTTCCTAATTAGGTCTAGTATTATTTTAAAATAATATAAAATGTAAATATATTACAAATCTCAGACCACTGTGCACTGTGCTATCAGTATTTTTGTATTTATTTCGTTGTTTTTTTATTTCACTGAAGTCGCTGCCGTTGTTATTGTGATGATATTGCCTCATCATTGTTACGACGATGCCACACAGCTGTTTTTGAACTGTTATGAATACATTACATTTTTGGTAGCATCTACGTTTTGCCCCCTTCTTTCTTCCTTTTTTAATAGCTTTTGTTATGTTTTTGTTGTTTTTAATGAAAATTGTAAAAACACAATAAGCAACCACTAACAAATGATTGTGCTAAAATAAAAATTAACAGACAAACAAACAAAAAACTATAACTATAAACCCGAAAATTAAAACTTACAAATATAAAAAAAGAGCTTTTTTAATATTTTTTTTTTTTTGCAGCAAAACCACAAAGTTGGCAAAGCAGCTGTTGGCCTAAAAATGCTGCAGCAGCGATGAGAGCTTAACCACCACACACTTCACTAACACAATGTATACGACGGTCGACAGCTGTTAAGCGTTAAGCCAAGCAGCCAGCCAGCCAGCCAAACACTCAAACACACAAACTTGCAGCGAGCCAAAAACAGCCAGCAACGGCACAGAGCGTTATGCTCATGCGTTTAGACTTCTTTGAGACTCGACTCAAGAAGGTCGTTTGAATTATTTGAACGGTTGTCATTTGAACGTGCAAAGAAATACAACAAAATAAAAAACCCAACAAAAGCGGTTAAATTTTAAACGTAAATTTATGAAAAACACACACAGAAAAATAATCATAAGTGCGATTAAATTAATAAATAAATTGAAACGTTAGTTTTAAAACAAACTTTAAACACGACTAAACGGTAACGCAAACTACACGTCAATAACGTTAATAACAACAATACAAAAAAGTTTTTTTTTTTTTTTTAACTAACGTGGACATTTTTTTAAAATTATTAAAAATATAAAATAGTGTAAGTGTTATAAATAAAAATAAATAAAATTATTTAAAAAATTAAAAAAAAAACAAACAAAAAATTATTAATAATTATTAGAGAAAATTAAAAACAAAAGTTTTTTTTTTTCTTTTGAATAAAACATAAATAAAAATACGAGTATTTATTTAAAACAAAAACAACAAATTGCAAGAAAAAAACATAAAATGCAATATTTTTTTTGTTGTTAATTTTGTTGTCATTAGTGTTGTTGCATGCATGTTACAAGTTGTTGTTGTTGTTGTCCTCATCGTTGTCTTTAAAAATCCGTTAAACTTTAGAAATTTGAAATTAAACAAAAGCAACAACATTTAAGTGGTTGTTGCTTGATTTTGCTGTAACTTTTTAAGTTGTTGGCGTATGTATAGTATTTAGTTGTTTATATATATGTATATAAAGTTGTTATTATTGCAATTGTTGTAGCTGTTAGATGTTGACAACAATTGCAACATATTAAAATCGAGCGATTATTTGTCTTAAACCACAAAAAAATTAAAAAAAAAAAAACAAAAGAGCATTTGTAAAACAAAGCGAAACAATGCAATTGCAATTGTAGCATTCACTATTTTACTTTTTTTCATCTTAAAGACATTTTCTTTAAGACATTTTTTTTTTAAATCACATTACCATCATCAAATCAACATCATCATCTGCATACATGTTATTTTTTTTTTCTATAAAATTGACCAAATAATTTGCATTATTATCTACTTAAATAATTTTACATCTCAAACTTATTAAACGGCCTTGTATATATGTGTGGGAAACTATAAACAGGATTTAATGGTCATAAGTTTTTATGTATAATTATGTTTAATGTGTGTGTGTTTTTTTTATTAAATTGTAATAACTTACTTTATTACCATGTTGCTTTTATAACAAACATATTAAACAACATTAAATAAAACAAATTAGTTTATTACCTTATGTTTAATAAAGCAATTTGTGTTTTTATTGTATATACTGAAAAGCAAAAGTGACTAAGTCCATTTTTAATAAAAGTTCCGAATTATACTACTGGAATGTGTATATATGTATTTATACTGTTGATGTGTAAAAGGAAACATTTTTTTATAGAAATTCTTTTAACAATTCTTAGTTATTTTTCCATTTTTAAAAAGTGAACTTAGCACTTTTACATTCTAAGTTGCCTTAATGAAGGATATCAAATTTTTGTCTAAAATGACTACGTTTCATTCGAAACGAAAAAGCTTAAATTTCGTGTCTTAATTTATGGCCGATTTTAGTAAAATATGTGAAATATCAAGGGCACTTTTTTAAAAGAATCAAAAATGTAACATACACTAAATTTAGGAGCAATTTTTTTCGGCATAAATAATTCTCTTTCCTAAATTCTTAACAAATTCTCTAATATATTTCTGTTTTTAAATTGTCGCAATGTCCATGGTCATTAGGTAACCCCAAGCCATCTACTATTTAGGTGACTAGCTGCTTTTATATCTGCTTGTCCTACTGGAAGTCAATTCGCACCCCATTGAGGCTTGAGTTTGCTTTTCAAATATCCACTCTCTTATATACGAAGGGGACACTACAGTTACGATTATCTTCATCCTCTATTACAAAGAAATTTTTTAAATTTTCACAATGTCCATGGACATTATGACACTTTTAATAATTGTCATAACATCCATGCATACGATGACACTTTATAATTTGTCATAATGTCCATGAACATTATGTCACTGTACATTCGCAATTTTTGCTTAACCTACCACTAAAGGAAACACCTAACACCGGGTATTTAGGTGACTAGCTGTTTGTCCTATGAGGAACTCAATCGGTACCCCATAAGCCCATGGACAGTGTCACTTATATCACTGTCCATGGACATTATAACACTTTTAAGAATTGTCATAACTATGACACTTTTTGGTTTGTCATAATGCCCATGGACATTATGTCACTGTACATTATAACACCTCACCGTTTTTGCTTACCCAGCAATTCGGTTGGACAGTCCCGAACTACTTATTAAACCTACCATTAAAGGTAACCCCCTAGCCACCGACTCTTTAGGTGACTAGCTGTTTTATCATGAGGAACTCAATCGGCAATTCAAGCGTTAAATCAAAAATAATTAAGAGGTTTCAAATCGGCCAACTAAACATTTTAAAAAATTTTTATTACAAAAAATTTATGGGTGTGGTGCAAAGGGACATCCTGTTTTAACTATATCTGGATCGGATCAATGAGTACCAAATTCTTACACAAAAAAATTGATCGTGGTATTATATGATCTACATTGCTGTAATGAGAGTTTAGGCTATTATTTTAATGGAATTAAGATCTATAAACCTCTCCATATGAACATTTTTTCGAAATGTACTCGAGTCTATAGGAATTGTTTTCAATTTCGTTTATTAACAAAGACATTAAACTAAAACAGAGCCTCATCAGTGAAATATCTACATTGAACTCAATGCGTTCAGAACGGTTAATCGCACCAAATGGTAAATTAGTCTAGATAAAGTGAAATCTCTAGAAATTATTCCAAATTTTGTTAATCATAAAAATACGCCAAAAAAGTGCCTTTTCGATGCACGCAATTTTGTGAAAACACATCAATTCAGATCCAAAGTAAATTTCTTTAAAATAAATTTTTGAAAAATTCTGTGGTGCTCAATGTGTTTTTTTTATTAATTGCCAGAGTATACAGATCATAAGTGTCAAAAAGTGAGAGCATTGTGGCAAATCGTTTGACAGTAATTTGTTATTCTTAATCAGGCTTTAAAACTCAACCTACTGAAGGCTCTTTGTCACATTCCTTCTACTGTTTATTAAGTTAATGTAAAATTTACAATTTAAAATAAAATTGACAACATTTATTTTAAAGGTTAAATTTGTCCTATTTTATAAAGAATACTGCTGTAATAGTCTAAAACTATCGAAGGAGGTAGTAGTGTACCGATTATATTTCCTTTGGATTTCGCTGCTGTGTTCAATAAACCAACATTTTTACTTAAGTTTATGTATGTACTTGCATACTATGTATAGAAATTTCTTATCACCTTGAAAAAAAATATATTTAATACACATTTATATTTACAAGAGTATACATTTACTACAGATATCTCTTGTACCTTTAGCTTACAAAAAAAATGACAAAGTTAAAGTTTAAAAATTTATGGAGCTGTTTTTTCTTTTCGGATTATTCCATTGTATGTTGCAGCAAAGTTTTTATTTTGCTGATTTTTTACGCAAATGTTTATGAACAACAAAAACAAACAAAAAAGACAATATATAACTGAAACTTTATACAACCATTTCATTTCATTCCATAACATTTATTCATTCATCCATCTATTCATTTGTCCATTTTTCCAACTACTTACTGATAAACTGGCAGTAGTAGTGGTGGTAGCGTCGGTGGTGCTGGTGGTGATAGTACCAGTAGAGTAATCTCTACTCTACTACTACCACAACTTGTACTACCATTATCTGGCTATTGCTGACTGCTGTGACTGTTTTGTCAGTTTGCTAGCTAGCTAGCCTGACTGACTGCTTGCCTGCCTAGCTGACTGGCTGCTCACTTTGACTTTGCCTTTCTGCCATCAGTGAAAGTGATTTTATTTTTGTTTCTTTAGCTTTTATTTAACTTTTTACACTACATTTTATACTCGCCATACACAGTGTGTTCAAATAATTATGTACAGCTTTAGATTTAGTTAATATATATAATGAAGAGTTTTATTATTTTTTTAAATGTACGAAGAGCATTTTTAGTGTCTGTGTATGACTGTTTTTCTTCATTACTGTTTAAGTACAATTCATTTAATTTGCTTTTTTTTAAACAATTTTTTATGATTATTATTTCTACAAGTGGTAAGCGTTTAAATGTTTACAAATGACTGTATGTGTTTGTTTTTGAAAGGGGTTTCTTAAACGTTGTTTTTCTTTTTTCTCGAAAATTTTAGATCCGCATTTCCAATTTGGACTATAGACTACAATGTAGTCTAAGTCTTAGCAAACTACAGTTTTTGCTGTAGACTAGGTAGAAGACTGGACTATAGACGTGATTACAGTATTGATTATTGATTAGACTATAGCATAGACTATGGAATGTAGTCTAGACTATGGACTAGATTATAATCCGGGCTATTGACTAGACTACAGACTAGTGTGAAATTTTGATTATAGTCTGAACTAAAGGCAAGACTATAGTCTGAACTATAGGCAAGACTATAGTCTGAACTAAAAACAAGACTATAGTCTGAACTATAGACAAGACCATAGTTTAGACTATAGTCTTGTTTATAGACGAGACTATAGTCTTGACTATAGACGAGACTATAGTCTTGACTATAGACGAAACTATAGTCTTGACTATAGACGGGACTATAGTCTTGACTATAGACGGGACTATAGTCTTGACTATAGACGGGACTATAGTCTTGACTATAGACGGGACTATAGTCTTGACTATTGACGGGACTATAGTCTTGACTATTAGACGGGACTATAGTCTTGACTATTAGACGGGACTATAGTCTTGACTATAGACGAGACCATAGTCCTGACTATAGACGAGACTATAGTCTTGACTATGGACGAGACTATAGTCTTGACTATGGACGAGACTATAGTCTTGACTATAGACGAGACTATAATGTTGACTACACACGGGACTATAGTCTTGACTATTAGACGGGACTATAGTCTTGACTATAGATGGGGCTATATTCTGGACTATAGATGTCAGTGTTCTACTATAGGCTTGATGAAAGATTTGACTAAAGTATGAACTATAGACTTCATTACAGACTGTACAAAAGACTGTCCTTAATTCTTGATTTAAATTCCTCTAAAAATGCCTAATAGTCCTAACAACGCATTACGCCTAAAATCACAACATTTTCGGAATCTCTGCTTATATAGTACACATTCTCTTATTATGTTTCTTTTTAATTTTTTTTTTTTTTTTTTTTTTTTGATATGAATGAACAAAAAAAAAACAACACAGATTTGGATTATAGTTTTTTATTTGTTTGTTACACTTATTGCGCCTCTTAAAAGAGCTAAATGTATACATATATATGTATGCAAGCAAAGCTACATATCTCATGGATATGTGTATGTTTGTATCTGGTATTTTTGTTTTTCAAATACCACAACATTTCTTTCTTGAAACTAGAGGAGATTTTATTTGTAAATGAAATAAATCCAAGAAAAAAACTAAAACTAAAATAAAATGTTACAAAAAACAAGAAAACAACAAACACAATAATACAACATTTGAAACAAGTTTACTTTCATCTATTGAAAGTTTGTTAACTGTTTGTTGTTTTAAATAACAGAAACACTCAAACACAAGCTTAGTTTGAGGATAAGTGATGGCGCTGGGGTTGGGAATGATAATGTAGATATGCCACAATCCTTCCTTCTTGTTGAACTTGGCTTTTATATTAATTGAGTTTGATTGAATAAAAATTGTACAACACACTTACATTATACATGTTTAATTTTTTTTTTTTGCAATGTTTTAAAAAAAAGTGATTCATTTTTGTAATTTTACTATTCGTGTCTGTTTATTAAAGTGTAAGAAAACATAAAATTAATTTGAAAAACGTTAACTGGTTTGATTAGTTGCTTGAATATTGTGAAAAAAACTGAAATCGTTTAACGATTTTTATATAATTAAAACATAAACATATTATAGATGCACGTAAAGCAAATGTGATTTTTGTAAAACATGAGATTTAAGTATGCGGAAATAAATGGCAAGATGAAGATAAATTGGTTAAATTTATACATTTTGGTAAAGAGATTTAAATATATTATAAGCAAAATTAATTGTTAATTGTTAATTAATTTCGACCTTAATTGGACTATAAAGTATAGCCTAAAGTCTGGTCTATAGACTAAACTACAGTGTAGACTGAAGATTAGGTTGTAGTGAGACTATAGGTGAGACTATAGTCTTCATTATAAACTTAACTACAGTCTGGACTATAGACTAGACTATAGTCTAGATTATAGACTAAAGTGTAGTCTGGATTATAGTCTAAACTAAACTAAAGCTTTAACAATACCATATTTTATACGATATAATAGACAATATATAGACTATATATTTGACTACATACTAGACTATATACGAGACTATATCCTAGAATTTATACTAGACTACAGTCTGGATTATAGTCTAAACTATATACTAGAAAACAGTATGAACTATTTACTAAACTAAAGTTTGTACAATAGACTATACTATATTCTAAACGATATACTAGATGATATACTAGACGATACACTAGACGGTATCCTCGACGATATACTTGACTATATTCTAGACTATATACTAGACTTAGTCAGACTTATATACTAGACTATAGATTTAGCTATATGCTTCACTATAAAATCTGCAAAATAGACTACATGATAAACTGGAAGATAGCTTAGACTGTAGGCTTAACTATGGGCTAGATTACAATATAGACTGGACTATAGTCTGAAAAATAAATCACAGTGTAGTGTAGAAGATGGATTGTGGTCTGTGCTATAGACTTGTTTAGTGAAGGATCTGTGGACTATACTACAGTTTGGACTCTAGACTGGACTAGAGACTGTTCTATAAACAATATTATTTTCTACTACACTATAGTGTAGAAGGTAGACTAATCTGTAGTTTATAGTATTGTCTGGACTACGATGTAATCTAAACTATAGACTGACCTGTTGCAGGGACTTTAGGTTATATTATAGTAGGGACTTAAGAGTAGACTGCAATCTGGACTATAATTTGAACTAAAAGCTATAATAGATTAGATTAGACTGAATTCTATTCTGATCCATAGATTATAGACTAAACTATATTTTGATTGTGTGAGTTACTAGAATCTGGGCTGTATACTAGACTATAGACTTAAGTTCGAAATTGCGAATAGCCTCTACATTAGACCATAGTTCGAAGTGTTTAATAGGTTAAAGAATAGAGTATAATCTTTATTATATATCACTCTTTAGACTGAACTATTAACACTTAATCTAAGCAAAAGACTATGTTTTAATTCAAATTTATAAAATTAACAAATTAACAATTAACCTTCATTAACAAAAAAGAAAACTTCTTGGTAATATTTTGACATAATTAGCTCATTGTCTTGAATAAAACACATTTTTGACCATAAAAATCTAATTTGGGCTCTAAGAAGGTCTTTTTGAAATTATGAATTCTTTAAAATAAAAATTAACACACTTTTTCTTACACAATTTTCAAATAAACTATTGTGATACAAAGCCGGTGTTTATTTTGAAAAAAAAAAAAAAAAAAAATTTGGCCAACAAGCCAGAAAACTTAACTATTACAACATTAACAATTTAAAGCCAAAAACCGATTAGTTTTAATAATTCCAAATAGTTCATAATTTGTTTACAACTACTCCTCCACTTTTAGGCAAATTAAAGTCCTAAAAATGGGTTGGGGAAGCCCTGAAGTACATGACCACTTAAAAGTAATTGATGTCACGACATTGACATAATTTACTTTGTTATGCTAATGCTAGAGAGAAAAAACTCTTTTTTTCAAAAATTATAGAAAAAAACTTTTGAACAAAAAATTATAATAAAAAGTGTTAAATAATACGTTATAGTAATATAAACAAACAAAATTTACAAAACTTGAGAAAAAAAAACACAAACGCAAAACTCACACCAAAGCACGTACTAAAAATCACACGCACACAAAATCAAATCAAACAATACCAAGTTATTGTCATTAAAATATTGGTAAGACTGTCTTAATGCCTGACAGACGATTTTAACTGATTATTGGGTAAGGTAAGTGCGTAAAAGTACACAATACTGAAAAAAATTTAAACAACGTTCAAACACCTTTTTTTCTTCAAAACAAAAAAACTTACAGCAGCAGCAACAAAAATTAAACCATAAACAACATTAATATGATGAAAAAAAATTTTAAAAATGCACAACATCATTTAACAACGTAACAACTTAAACCAGCAGTTCCAACCACCGCCACCGCTGCTGCTGCTGCTTAGTGTTTGTAAAACTTAAAGTAAAAGAGTTAAGCAATGTGAATACATACACACACCACAACATATATACAAACATTTATACATTCATAATAAAAGAAATGAAGAAAAAATTGTTAACTAAATATTTAACACAATAGTAACAATAATAATAAAGTTGGCTAAATCAAAAAAAAAAAAAAAATGTTAAAAACAAAAACCCCACCATCACCACCAACAACAACCGCATTAAGAAAATGTTTTGTGTTTCACACACACAGAGAGAGAGAAAGAGAGCGAGAAATAAAAGAAATACTACAACTATATGCTTTTTTTGTTAACCCATTTAAAGCCAACTTAGATGCGCTAACAATTGTAGATAATTGCCTCTATAAATTTAATTTATATTTTGCAATTGTTGCTATTTTATATTTATTTCGTCTGCTATATTTACCACACCCTCTAAATGGTGTTTAATTTAATGCTGAATTAAGATTTTAATCAAATACTTATGATGTGTTCATACTTGTAGTTTTTGAATTATATTTTGGTTAAATTATTATTGCACAAATGGTGGTAGTGAGATTACATATAAATAAACTTTTAAGCAACTTTGTAATTGCTGTTGCAGTAATTTACTTGAGCAGTTATAAATGAGTTTGTCAATTATTTTATAATAACTTTTAAGTAAAAGTTTAGGTTTATAGTTTTTTCAAATGAAATAAGAAAGAAAATTAAACTTCCATTTTTTACAACTTTTTTTGATATTAAAATACATATTTTTTTGATATTAAAACATATTTTGAAAACTTATATTCTGTAGCAAAAAAAAACTTAAATATTCATGACAATTTTAATAAACAAATTTATTCTGACCTAGAGAATGTTTCAAAAGCTTTTGTTTATAAACTACAAAGTATACTAGACCATACTATGGACTATAGATTAGTCTACAAACTTAACTATATTATGGTCTATAGGTAAATCTATATACTGAACGATAGTCTGAAATATCAAATAGACTTTATTGCGGACTATAGTTTACAATGTATGTATGTACTGTAGACTATAGTATATACTATAGACTATTCCATAGACATGCCTCTAGGCTACTATACTACTAAATATAGTATGGACTATAATAAGTTGCATAGTCTGAACTATAGACTATACTACTGACTAGATTATGTGCTCTACTATTGACTGAACTACAATTTACAATGTAGAATAGAATATACCCTAGACCAGTTTAAAGTCGGAGAGACTATTAAATCGCCTGTAGTCTAAACTTGGATATGATCTGAATTAAAGACTAGATTATGGTCTAGAGTTGAAAATATATACTAGACTATAGACCAACTGTAGTTTTAACTATCGCCTTTACTTTACAGAAGACTTTAGTTTGGACTACTGGCGACTATACAATCCACTACATTACAGTCTAGTCTATATAGGATTATACTCTATTTTATAATCCATAGTCCTGACTATAGACTAGACATTGTCTAGATATTAATTAGACTATAGTTTGGACTATGGGCTAGAGTTTGTAATATAAACTTGAGTTTGGATAATAGTTCGGATTTGACTATGGACAATAGACATTGGTCATGGCTATAAACTAGATAGACTAGAATCTGTAGACTGTCTAGAATCTAAAATATAGACCTGAATTTGGACTATAGATTATAGTAGAATATAGACTAAAGTTTGGACTATATATTATACCATAGTTTGATTAAAGGCTGAAGTAAAGACTAGACTATAATCAAGACTATAGTTTGGACTACAGTTTAGACAATAGTCAGCACTAAAGACCGTTGTCATGAGTCAGACTCTAGCCTAGAGTCTTTGCTACCGACTAGAGTATGGACTATAGAATAGAGACTAAAATATAGATCTAAGTCTAGACTATAGACTAGAGTAAAGATTAGACTATAGACTAGACTGTAGTCAGAACTAAAGTCTGGACTATAGATTAGATTATAGTCAGGATTATAGACTTTTGTTATGAGCCAGATGAGCTAGAGTCTCTGCTACAGACTAGATTATGGACTGTAGAATAGGGCTGAAATATGGATCTAAGTCTGGACTATAGACATGAGTCTGGACTGTAAATTATACTCTAGACTATACACTATATCATTGTTTGATTATAGCCTAGACTATAGTCTGGAATATAGACTAGACTAGAGTCTGCACTATAGACTAGAACTAGCTAAGACTAGAACTAAGCTAAACTATAATCGGGAGGTTAAGCTTGACTGTAGTCCGGACTCTAGGCTAGACTAAAGACTAGGACTATAGTTTATACTATAGACCGGATTATAGGCTAGATTATAATCTGGACTATAGGATGGTCCATAATCTAGACTATAAATTAGGCAACAGTTTGCTGCTTTTGCATAAAAAAATAGCTTTTTTTTTTATTTTCGGGAAAGAAGTTATCTAGTCTGTGTAAAATAAATTTCAAACCTACCGAAAGCTTATCATAGAATTTAGATTTTTTTATAAAGTGCTAACTGTTAAGCCATAAAAGAAATTAACACCTTATACTAATTTTAAGCGTGTTGCTGTTCTATTCTATTTTAAGAAAAGATCATTTGATTAAACTACGTAATGTTATAAATTATTTAAATATTAAATAAACGTAAAAAAAAATTCTAACCAAATATTGATTTAAATAAGAATTAATCACACTATATGAGAAACATGAACAAGTTTAACACGTTTAATAAGTCAATAAGCTACACGCTTCAATAATTATATAAAATTTACTAGATTAAGAGCTAAACAATGCCAAAGGCATTTGAAGTTTATAAGCAATTTGTCAATAATAGTTTAGATGAGATAATGCGACTTAAAGGGTTAATTAAACTACTTCTCTTTTATATCATTTAGTTCATCATAATAAAGGAACATCTTTAGTTATGTTAAATGTGCTACTGTCATGCAAATGTTAAGCGCCATTTAAGTTGATCAAATAGTTTAAAATCTTTATTGTATCATTTCTTTATTATCGATGATGATGCAGTCGATTATGTAATTTAAAGTATTTCGAAGTTTAATAATAAAATATATATATGTATGTATATAAAGTGTTTTATGTAATAACAAAAAAATATATATAAAACAAAAATTTATTAAACAAACACTATAATCACTGCTAAAGATGGGTGTTTTTATTGTATACAATTTTGTGTATTTTAAAGAGAGCAAACTTTAGAAAATGTGTTGAAAAAATATATGAACATATGTGTATAAAAAGTTTGTGGTTGGTTGAATAGTTAGTTTAAAGAAATGAAATTGTAAATATTATTAAAAAGATTCAGTTGTTATAACATTAAAAAAATAAATATTTGTTTAAAGTTAAACAAATTGCGTTACGCGAATTTTAAAAGTGAGACAAACAATTTATTAAAATGAATTTAAATCGCAAGTTTATAAAAAAAGACAAAATTAAAAAAAAAAACATATTGTTAAAATTGAAAAATTTTTCTTAAATAACTTGAAAAACAAAAGATTTAAGAAACAAACTCAATAAACTTGAAATTTTGTAAAAAATTTGAAAAGCAATAAAAATAAGAAAATAATATTAAGGGAAATAAAAGACTTAAGAAACAAACTCATTATCCAATATGTCTGCCATTGTTGACTTTTATTCCAAAAGACTTAAGAACCAAACTTAGTAAAGATTTTTCTTCCATTACAAAATTGATATCGAAAGACTTAAGAAACAAACTTGATTTAATAAATGCATTTAAGAAAAACTTTAAACAGAAACCTGATGTAATCGGAATTATTCTCTTAATATCGAAAGATTTAAGAAACAAACTTGATTTAATGAACACATACAAGAAAGACTTAAGACAGAAACCTGAATTAACCGAAATTGTTCTCTCGCTATTAATTGGAAATAAATTAAAAGAATTGGAAACAAAACATGAAGTTATAAAACTTAAGAGACAATCTCAGTAAACTTTAAATGACATTAAATAATTAAAACCTAATAAAATTTTTGTGGCTTAATTAAAAAAATTATAAAATAAATTAAAAAACAAAAAAACCTTAAAAAAGAAACTTATCTTCTAATATGTCTGCTATTGTTTACATTTATTCTATAAGACTTGAAAAACGATCTTTTTCTGATTACAATATTTATATCGAAAGCCTTAAGAAACAAACTTGATTTAATAAATGCACATAAGAAAGACAGAAACCTAAATAAACTGGAATTGTTCTCTTCCTCTAAAATGAAAATAAATTAAAAGTTGGTAGTTGCGAGATCGGGCATTTTAAAGGGTCATCTCTATCGTTTTTAACGTTGCGACATAGTTACAAAAACATGCTTTCTTAGTTTTCAAAAACATGCTCTAGAATCAGTTGATTCAGTGGATTATCCTTGTGATGGTCTGCCAGATTTCAATAGCTCATTGGAACTTCTTGGTGCCACTAAATGTAGAGAATTGCCAAAGGTCTATTTGACTTCAGAGTCATTTCAGCTAGTTGGAGGAGTTTCTTACGCTTTCGTTTATCATATTGAATCCGTTTTTAATATCTAGTAACATTCTCTCAATGTCAATCGTTTCGTTATGTTGTTTACTGGAAGCTAACTGCTTGGGCAGCTTCCAGTTATTCCCAAGTTCTTTATGGGTTTAACAGCAATTTTCATATGATAAAGCCTCTTTAAGCTATACTGGCTGGATTTGGCGATCTTTGCCCTTCGTTGCGAAATCAACACTTCTACGCGTTGAAACCGATGCAACTCATTTACCATTGCGTAGGTTGTTGCTTCGATTTCTTTCCGAAACGTTGGTAAACGTTGGTGTATTTATTAGGATCTGATGCAACATACACTCTGTTTTCAAACTAACTAACCAAAGTTAAACTTTTCGCTTTGTTGACACTAAACATGACATTACGAAAGCAAAAAACCTTGCCGTTGCGCTTAAATTCTAAGTAACTTCTTGAGAATGTATCCTTCGATATAAATGGTTAGGTTGATAGGACGATGTATACTGCATCAAATCCGAAGAAGCCTGATGTACTATCGTTGTCATGAAATAATTGAATTGAATGAATTATTTTTCATTGTTTAGAAACTCAGTTTCCTAAACGTAGTTCCTAAGAATCTTTCAATGAGTGCTAGTCAGGAATGTTATTTCTGAAATAACATCACTTCTACGATACTTGGATCTAACTTCGACGAATGCCTGGGAGTGACAAAGAAAGTGCTCCAGAGTTTCGCTGTCTTCTCCACATATTCTGCAAACGTCTGAATTCTCACATCCAATTTTGCATAAATGTGCTCGTAATCCTGTGTATCCAATCAGAATACGTACTATCATACTAACTTCAGACTTGCTCATTTTGAGGAGATTTTTCGTCTTGCTCTCATTAGGGTCACCCCATAGGATTTTCGTAGTTCTACCCACTGTTTCATTATTCCAAAAGGTTTTATAAATTACTTAAGAAAAAATTGAGTTCAAAGCCACGTCAAAAAAAAATATACCAAAGGTGCACAATTTTGTAAACCTACACATAGTTCTACATACTATTTATAAAGTCTAGCAGTTGCAGATCAACTATACAACAACTCATCTTGTACTGTATGACAATTTCAACAGTCTATGAAAACTACCGGAAAGATGCAAATGCACCCTTAAATGAAAAAGGAATTTCCTAAAAACTGTTAATGTTTGCCTAAAATTATGAAAATCTTCAATACGAAGTAAACACAATTTAAAAATCTCTAACCGAACATGTACTTTCATGAGTATTATTTAAAGAAAACAAATTTGTAGCAATTTCAAAAAAAAGTACAAAAATATGTAAACTTTTTAAAACATGCACTCATCTTAAGTAATAAATTGTAATATATGAGGCATAAAATTTAATATATGCCATAAAATGAACTTTAAAACCCATTTTTAATTACAAAAATTTTATAATTAAAGAAAAATTCTCACCTTAAACAGTAGACTAGTGGCAGACTTGAAATGCTTAGTAATAAAAGAAAATTACAATTAAAAATCACAGATTTCCAACATAAAAGGAAAAAAATAAACAATATATAACAACAAACATATAGCTAATTATTAACTCAAATGGTTATATGTTACAAACCCTAAAAAGTATAACCATAAAACGAAAGACTTAAGCAACGAACTTAATTTATAAAATTTTTTTCTTAACAAAATTTTGTACATTTCTTTTGAAAAGAAAAAAGATTAAGAAAAGAAATGTATAAATTAAGAAATAAAAAAACAACACCAACGCTTTTTATAACTATTTCTTATGGTCTATTAAAACATTAAATTTGACCAGACAGTAGCCTACTTCCGCAACGAAATTACATAAAAAAAAACAACATACATAAAAAATATGTGTATACAAATAAATAAATAAAATAAAACAACCATCATCATCATCAACATCATTTGCATAATCAATTGGGTAAACATTTTAAAATGTTTATGTAACATGTTTAAAAAAACAACAACAAAACTTTATAAAAATGTATACAAACAGTCATACAAGTAGTACTGACACTCACTTCCCAACGCATTTATTTTTTTTACTTTAATTTTATTTCAACTCAAATACCAACAAGTAAAAATCGCATATTTAGCTTTAAAAAGCGAACCAAACCAACTATTTTACATTTAAACAAAGTTTATAAGATATTTTATAGGTATTGGTGTATTTCACATGAAAATATACAAGTGTGTATGTGTGTGTTAAGTAAAATTTAAAAATCCCAAAAAATAACGGTTCAAAAGGCTGTATTTGAGTTGTTTTTTTTTCGTTTTGTTATATCCGTTATTGTTGCTAGTTTTGCTCATGTGTTGCTTAAAATGCTGTGCTCAAAATTTTGTTGTTGATTGCCTGTTTTCTGCTGCTGCTGCATTTGCTATGTCCGTGTAAATGATCAGTTAACAAACGTTACCAATAGCTTTTGGTTTTGTTTTTTTTTCTTCTACTCTTTTTTTTTTTTTTTTTATTTTCCATGGCCATGGCCACAATTTTATAAGAAACTGGTTTCTTACAAAAATAAAATAGTTTGACTACTAATAACAGCTCACACACACACAAATAAAACAAACCAAAAATGTTGTTAATAATAACGTTAAACTTAATCATAATATTTAACAACATCATGATGATGATGACGACGATGACGTTGTTTGATGATAATGGACTTATTACGTGATTTTTTAATATAAGTTATTTACTAAATTCTGCTTGTTGTTATTCATTTTTATCTTCTTTCTTTTCACAACCTCATTTTTTTCTTTTGGTCTAAATTAAAGATGTGCCCTTAAAACGTAAACCAGTTTATTATTACATTAACATTTCTTTCCCGTGTTTATTTATCCATGCACCCAAAAATAAAAATAACCATTTTTAGTATTCATTCCATTTACTCTACATCCTCAGGCAATGATGTGTAAGATGCTGCTCATCACCATTTGCATCATTATTTTAATAAACCGGATTTTTTCTTAATAATTTTTAAGAGTTCTTAAACAGAAATATTGCAATTTTGTTTTGTTAATTTTTTTCTCATTTTTTTGTTTCTGCATTTTTTTTGGCGACATTCACTCACTGCTCATTCAACAGCACTCGAGCAAAAGTCAAATGATTGTCATACACTTCAAACCATAAACTACAGTTAAAAAATATCCAAAATAAAGTTTCTCCACTTATGCAATGTTTGAAGTAAATAAGACAAAAATATACAAAAACTATACTTATATCTACACCCAAACAAAAAGCTGATAAATATAAAAAAATCAACAAAAGTGTATTGAAAAATCAACAGGAAAACAATAAAATCTACAAAAAAAAGTCAAGCTTAATATTTGCAAAATTTTTGTTAAAGTCACGAAAATTGCAAAGAGGAAGAGGTTTTTTTTCTTAAAAAAATGTGACAAAAATATTATTTAATAGTCAGAGTTGTTAAATTTTAGGCAATATGGTTTACAACTGATTTATCATTTTCGAAAAGAAGCTGTATTGAGATAAAAGGAGTAAAGACGATAGTGGATACAAACTAAATAGATCATTTAAATTCTTTGATTTTTATAAAGAAAAGATCATTCGAATCTGATTAATTTATTACAAAAATGATAATTTCATTCTAATGTACAATTCTGGAAATATGATCATTTTAATCTGATTGATTAATAATGAAAAAAATTATTCTACTTTGACGAACTTGTTAATAGATATGATAATTAGAATCTGAAAAATGTTTCTGTAGACTGAATCATTAAAAATTGTGTATATGAAAAGATCATGTAATGATCTGTTCTATAAAAAAAGATAATGAGATATTTTCTTAAAAAAAAATCAATGGATAATGATAATTATTTTTATCAAAAATATCATCAGATGCTGATGATCTAAAAACGATTCTGTTTAATCTTTATATAGAAAATATCATCTAATACTGATGATTTGTCATATAGAAAAGATTATCAGTATACAAAGATTCCATTTAAAAAACATCATCAGTTTTCAAAGAATTTTCCTGTAGAAAAGATGTTGATGAATTTTCCTTTAAAAAATTTAATTAGAAACCCTTTAACTTTTTTATGTAAAAGACCACCTAATACTGATGAATATTTGTATAGAAAAGATCATCAGATCTTGACTAAAGACTAAAGAAAAAAATCATTGTACGCTAATGAATTTTTTTATTAAAAATATCATTAGATGCCGATTAATTTTTCTGCAAATAAGATCAAAAAGGACGAAAAATTTATCTGTAAGAAAGATCATCAGAAAAGAAAAAGAAAAGATTCTGTTGAATCTTTCTATAGAAAATATCTTATGATACTAATGAAAGATCTTCAGAATCCAAAGATTGCATTTAGAAAAGATAATTTCTCCAAAGATCATGAGATGCATATATTTTTCCTATAAAAATAATGAAATTCTATTTAATTTTTCTATAGAAAAAGATCATCAGAATCAGAAAAATTTTCATTTAGAAAATATTATCAGAATACAAATAATATTCCTTTAGTAAAGATCCTCAGATTCTAATGAAATTTTCTTTAGAAATTTTCTTTAGAATTATCCACATTCTAGATCATCAGATGCTCATGATCTAGAAAATATAATGTTACTCTCTTGAATTTTTCTATAGAAAAAATCATCTGATATTTATGAATGATCAGAATCCGAAGAATTTTCCTTTAGAAAATATTACCAGATGCTAATGAATTTTCGTATAGAAAAGATCATCGGTTTTTAGATGAAAATATTATTAGATTTTTGTAAATCTTTCGAATAAAGAAAATTATAGATTTAAAACAATTTTTTATTGAAAAAGTATAGATTCTGACGAATGTTTCTATCAAAAAGATCATCAGATTCTGATGAATGTTCCTATAGAACATAAGAACATTAAATTAAGAAGATTTTTTCTTAATGAAGATCATTAAATTTCGATGAATTTTACTATGGAAAGTTCATCAGATTCCGATGAATTTCCTCACAGAATATATCATAAAATTCTATAAAGTTTTTAATAGAATAGATCAATAGATTGTGAGATTTTAAGTTTAATAATCACTAGATTATGTTAAAGCTTTTTATAAATATATCTTTTGTTCCTAAAGTTAACTTTAGAAAAGATCTTCCGGTTTCTGATGATCATAACTTCTGTTGGTAAAAAAAAAAAATCATAAAATTCTGCTGAATTTTTCTAATAAAAACTGATACTGATAAATCTCCTCTCAAGAAAAGATCAGTAGATTCTGAAGGTTTTAAAATTATTCGAATTTGAATTTTTTTTGGTAATTGTAAAAATCTTCGAAAAATTATTTTAAAAACATATCAATAAAATATGTTAGTTAGTTAGTTTGTTAGTTTGAAAAAAGGATGTACATATATACTTCGTGGCCTTATTCGGGACTGTTGTGCACTCCTTATACAGTACCTCAGGTGGGAATCGAACCCACCATCTCTGGTCTACCAGATTATAACACTAATCTACTGGAGGCCACTCTATAAAATTTAATTTCGAAAAATTTTACAAATTAAAATAATAAGCTGTTTATATTTGTAAAATTAAAAATCTGTTCATTAAGAGTAACTATTGCTGAAGATGACTCCATATTATAATCGTTTAACATGCCTTATATGAAATTAAAAAAAGAAAAAAACTATTTTCCATTTTTTTTTTATATTAAAAACTAATATAAATTAATAAATAAATAAAACTCTAACGAGTCTATTCACATTTTTTAAACGTATGCATTGATTTAATATTGTTGCTAAATAACACAACAATACAAAGACCGATGGACTGACGGACTGTCTAAAATGTTGTTGTATAAACAGTTTAATTAAAAGAAATATGTTTTTTTACAAAAAAAAATGTTAATTTGCTTTCGTTTATTGCAAAATATTAAAAAAATATAACAAATATTACATTAAATAACTCAAAATAGACAGACGGACAGACAGACATTTCAATATATTTTTGGTGCTTTCTTTAAAAAATGGGAACAACTAAACAAGTGAAATATGTTTTTACTAAACATGCCATGTTGTTTGTGATTTTGTAATACTTACGCTACATTATTATTTTTTATTAAAATCGTATTAGGAATAATAAATGTTTAATAAACGATTAAGGCAAAATATTGAGCGCAATCATTAAAGTGTGAAATTAATGTTGGCCAAGCTGACTTAAAACTTCTGTTATTATAATTTAATTATAAAATTATAAAAATATTTTATGACAATAAATTAAATCACTTTATTTCTATACAGATTTATAACTTTAAAAAATGTTTAAGACAATTTGATTAATTGTTGCTTGTTTATGGTTTATCTTTGTTAAACAATCATCAACAAATTTATTTTGTGAATTTTGTCATTAAAAATTTTAACAATTGCATTGTTTAGATATTATTATGTTGCATTGAAAAGTTTTTTGTTTTTTTGTTAGTTTTTTGTTTTGCAGCTTGTTGCACATTGACATTGTCAGTCAGTGTGAGTATGAGTAGGTATGTGATCTTGCAAAAAATAAGAAAAATTACTACAAAAAAGTACGTGTACTTTTTGTATACCACCTTCAGAGTTGTATTTATACCCTTTTATATTTCACAGAGTCACGCAAGTACAACAATATGCGTTTTATGTCAGAGTGAAAGTTTATTTGTTTGTTTTGTTATTGTAATTTAAATTTTATCTGTAGAGTTATGTTATCATTGCGAATCTATGCAACAAAGAAGCAAAGAGCATAACAATTTTAAAAAACCAAAAAAAAATCATAATTCACTATTCTATAAATACAATTATTGAAATTAAGACATAAAAATTATAAATGAATTTTTAATAAACAAAAATGTATTGTTTGTGTAAAAAAATAGTTTGTTAAAAAAAAAACTTAAAAATTCAACATTTTGAAAATCATAATCCTGCTTCGGACTTAAGTTGTTATAAAGTACAATCTTACTTTATAACATACATGGGCACACTGCAGTAAAAAGTTTTATAAAGTTTATAGCAACTATCTGTTTCATATAAATTCACTGTTTTCAGAAACCACTGTTTGAGAAACCTTATGACGGATCTAAATTCTGGTTAACTCTATTTTAAACCCTTAAAGAACCCAATGGTACACTATAAAATACAGGCTGTACTATAGTCTGCTTTATAGTCAAGTCTATAATCTGGTCTATTGTCTAGCCCATAGTCTAATATGTTGTCCAGCTTATAGTCTGATCTATTGTCTATTCTATTTTCTAGTCTATAATCTATTGTCAAGTCTTCAGTCTAGTCCATTGTCTAGCCTATAGTCTAATATATTGTCTAGTCTATAGTGTAGTCTATAGTCCATTGTCAAGACAATAGTATAGTTTATTGTTTAGCCTATAGTCTGGTATATTGTCTATTCTATTGTCTATGTTTATGTCTGAACTGTAGTCTAGTCTCAACACTAGCCTATAGTCTAGTTTATAGTTTAGCCTATAGACTAGTCTATAAACTAGCCAACAATATAACCTATAGTATACCCTGGAGTCTGTTCTAAAGTCTAGCCTTTTGTCTGGTCTATACTCTAGCCTATAATGTGATCTACTCTCTAGCTTATAGTCTGGTCTATAGTATAGCATAAGTGAAGCCTATCTACTTTGTTGTTGTTGTAGCAGCGACACGTGTAAAGTCAGTGTGGCCGAGTTGACAATCCTTAGTAGTTGTTCGTTGAACTCCGAGTCGTTCCGGTGCGAAGAACCGATTGTCGTGGAAATGATCTACTCTGATCTGCGGTTAAATCTATAGTGTGGTCTGTTGTGTAGTCTATAGTCCTGTTTATAGTTAAGCATACAATGTAACCTAAAGAATGGTCTATATTCTAGCCTAGAGACTGATAACTATTCTAGCCTAGAGACTGGTCTATAGTTTATTCCATTGTCTGCTCTATGATCTAGCATATAATCTGTACATATTATAAACTGTTGTATATAATCTAGCCTATAGACTATAGTCCGGTCTGTAATCTAGCCTATTGTTTGGTTCATACTCTATCCTATATTCTGATCTATAGTTTAGCTTATAGTCTGGTCTATAGTCTGATCTATTGTCAGGTCTATAGTCTGGTCTATATTCTGGTCTATAGTCTAGCCTATAGTATGGTTTATAGTCTAGCCTATACTTTGGTTTATAATCTTATCTATGGTCTGGTCTAGCTTATAGTCTGGTTTATTGTCTAGCTGATAGTCTGGACGTTGACTATCGTCTGGACTATAGTCTGGACTTTTGCCTGGACTATAGTATATGTAGTTTGGATTTCTTCTATAGAAAACAGTCTGGAATATGGTATAGTCTATAGTATAATCTGAACTGTTTTGTAATCTAGTTCTAGGTCTGGACTTAATTTTCATGTATAATTTGTACCTTTTTCTTGTAACTCTTCGGGCCTATATTGATGTAATCTATAAACTCAACAATAATGTATATTTTAAACTGAGCCTAGTGGTTGATTAGACTGCTTGCTAGTCCAGTTTGTGTTAAAGTATAGTTCAGACTATTTTCCTAATAATCTAAATTTAAAAAAAAAAAGTACTAGAAGTCAATGATTTTTTTTAAGTTAATTTTTTTCATTGAAATCTGAGTTTATCTTTATTATATGATTTTGTTAATAAACATTATTTTCACAAAAAAACTATTATTTTTAATTTCAATTTATAATTTTTGTTAAAAATTTAATTTTTCACTTAAAATAATATTGTTTACTTAAAATCAAATTTAGCACCAAAAATTCACATTTTCATTAAAAATTCATAATTTTATTAAAACATGATTTTGCACAAATTTTTTTTATCAATAATTTAATTTTTTTAACTAAAAAATTCGATGTTTAAAAAAATCGAATAATTTGATCATTCAAAACTTTATATTTAAACAAAAAAATCTTTTTTATATATATGTATATCGGGTTCATAGGTTAGGACAGACTTTGCTCCATCATATTGATCCCATTTAATATTTTTTCTGTCCTTCTGTTTGTTAAAGCTCTTTAATGGCACTTTTAAAGTTATAGGGAGAATTTGTTACTATGATATTCCACAAAATGTTTCTTTTGATTAAAAATATATAATACCGATGCAACCGAACAACAATTCAGAATAAATAAGCGATCGTTCATCATTCAGGATGAACTGAAACAGCTTAAGAAGAGTAGTGTGTATAAGTATAAGTATAGGGTAAAAAATTATTATATTTCAATTTTACTCCATTGCATAGTATTGAAAAAAATCCTTTTTGAAGTAAAATTTATAATTATGTTAATGCCAAAGGAAATTTTCTATCAACATAATTATAAAATTTTAATATAGATTAATAAAATTAAACCAGTTCCCTGTCCACTTGCATTATGTAAACCAGAAATAATTGCCAAGTTTGTTATGTAAAATAATTAAAAATATTATTTCCTTAGTATATGCAAACCAGTGTCCTGTGTTATTTAACTAACAAACAAATCAAAATTTTTGTTTAATTTATTAAAAAAATTGTTTTGCAAAAAAAATAGAGAGGTTTTCTAAAATTACTTATTTATATAAACAGCTTGAAAATTCACTTTTATTACTTTATTTTCTTGTTTTTTGTTTATTTTATTTTCCTTAAACACTCTCAAGGTCAGTTTTATTATTGTTGTTAAACATTTTACTTTAACTTCCGGTTTTCTCCTCACACATACTACGAAAGCGAAAAAAATTACAAATTGCATAGCTGGTGAGTAGATGTTTGGAAAGTTTTACTCTGCACGCCTGTTTTTGTGTGTGTATGTGTATTTTTTCCCCAACACATACGATCATATTGTTTAAATGAAAATGCAGTTTAGTGGAAAATCAAGTTTAAAAACTTAACTTAACGCTAAAATGATCATTCACATATTTTTTTTTGTTGTTTTGTGGACTTGACTCCCGCATAGAGGAAATGTTTTACAACATGAAATTATTTTCCATTTATTTCACGTGGTCGAGAAGATGGGTTTTTCTTTTTGTTGCTTTTATAGTTTAAAAAATGTTAAAGTACTTTTGCTGTTGTTGTTTAGTAAGTGTGATTTGTTTGCGGTTAAATGATTTTTATTACAACATCCTCTTAAAGTGTGCTGAACTCATTATGAAAGTGAAAATCGTACAAAAAGATGATGATGAAGTGATATGTATGTGTATTTGTCAATGACAAAAGGTAGTAAAAATTATACATTAAAACTTTGTAATAATGGTTGTGAGAAGTAAAGATTTAATGATAGTTTTCAACCTTAAAGTTTTTTGCGACTGAAAAAAGGGAAAGGAAATTGTCCATATATTTTCGAAAATTATATGAATTATAAACATACATTCGAATTAAAAATTCTACAAAATTAAAACGAAAGTCTGGATGAAACTTTAAAGTTTAATTTACCTCAAACAGTGATCATTTTTAACATTAGAAATCAATTACTTTGTCTATTGAAAGCAAACACAACTTATTTGATGCACTATTTGCACATTATTTGCAAAACGTATGACTTTAGGAATACAATTCATGTTGGAAACATTGTCACCATGCAAATTCATGTTAATTTACACGGTGACGATCAGGAACCCGATTACGATCGGGCTCTCTTAAACCTTTAAAAGCAACGCCCAAGTTGAGTTTGTATCACACACCTATACATTGGAAGCAAGTACTTATCACAAACACTTACAAGTAATGAGTGAAATCAGTAATGCTTATAATACACTGTAGTTAACTAGTGAAATTATTTATATAACACATTATAAATAAGACGTTACTAGACTACTTCTGCGTAATTAGTATGAAATGTAGTAGTGATAGAAATATTTGTTAATACGTAAGTGGTTACAATTGAAAGTCATTACCAAGTATTTGCAGGACTACCTATATATGATAGACTATTTTCAAATTAATGACTTTAGGAAAATCTCTATGATTTTCTTTCCGCAGTTACACTTTAAGTCCTCGAATCTCATTAATTCCCAAAAAAAAATCGTGATGATAACCACAATCTTTAATAAGACCTAACTATGAGTGTAACACGTCACTTACTTTTTTCCAGTTTAAACTCCAATCATGATCAATTTATTTTTTGGTATACAGAAATCATTTTGTGAAATATCTCTAGCCATACAATCGTATAAATATTCCCATCACAGATGTATCCTTTAAAACTTGATACTATTATCAACTCATTAAATAACTCATGCCTTTCGCTTGATAGTTATGTTAAGTAATCCTTCCGCTTAATTTTTTACTGCAAATTTACTGACAACCATTAATTCGGTCACTTGCATGACCGTACAACAACAATGTCACCACAAATCAGGCAGTTATACAGGAATGTCCACACCTCAATAACGACAGCAGCAGCAACAGCAGCAACAGCAACAACAACAACACTAAACCATGCAACATGGTTATAATACGTTTGATTATTATCTGTTTGTTCACCTCTCAGAAAAACGCGTTACAAAAACACAAAATTTCCTGATTACTAAATAATAAACTAACAAAAAAAAAAGCTACAAAATAAAAAATTATGATCACTAATTTATTTTCTTCTTCTTTTTTTTCTATAAATTTTTCTTGCAGGGGCCACTCAAGTGATATTGACTGCAGGCATTAAGGAAGTCAATTATCGATACATGTGTGTGCTGCATTTTTTGTTTTGTAGATATTTTTTGTGAAAAAAAACAACTAAACACAATTTGATGAGATGTGCCGTCTCTATTAACACACGACTGTTTACATGTTCACGTAATAGCAAAAGTAACAACAACAACAACAATTGCAGCAACATAAACTAAACGTAGCAAATAGCATAAACACAACAAACTCCCAACTAATAATTGCAATTTGCAACAGCAACTGAAGCAGTAGCACAAGTTTATTATAAAGCAGCTACAGCAACACAACACAAAAACAAAGACCAATAACCGCAGTCAGCTCTAGAAAATGTTTAAACGCTTAAAATTTAACATAAACAACAACTAAAAACGTAATAATTGTAATAATAATAAAAACATCAACAACTAGTGTAATATTTATATAAAGCTCATCCCGTGATCACGGGAGTGTTTTTTACAATAGTATATGTGTGAGTGTATGTATGTGAATGCAGTTCCTTAAACAAGATAAAAAACAAAAACAAAATAAAATATTGTTGCACATGTTAGCAGCAGCAACAATATTATAGCGAAAAAACCCCAGCAACTAATATTGCCACTGTAACAACTAATCCAAGAG
This sequence comes from Lucilia cuprina, assembly GCF_022045245.1. Taxonomy (NCBI): domain Eukaryota; kingdom Metazoa; phylum Arthropoda; class Insecta; order Diptera; family Calliphoridae; genus Lucilia; species Lucilia cuprina. The sequence continues at coordinate 59,564,407 of NC_060954.1, forward strand.
CAAAGCCAACAGAGGCACGAGATATCCGTGGCAGGTACACATAATAAACTGATCTTTGCAACAGTGCAACAACTACAATAATAGCAAATAAACTGTTGCACAGGAAAACAACATTTATCGATTAAAATCAAACAGCTATAAGCAAGCGAACAAACAAACCAACCAAACAAATAGTTCAATGAACGGAACTCTTTTAAATATAAACGACAGCAAAATAACAATCTACATTCAAAACGAATAACTTACAACAACCAACACCAACACCACCACCACCTTCACTTCTTTTTTACTCTCTTCTTCTTTACTTCTTTTTACTACAAACCTCTCGACCAACACTTGGTAAAAATTTCTTATAAATCCTGTGACTCCAATAATCACAAATCATCCAGCTTAGTAAAACAACAACAAGTAATTCCTTAAAGCTCCATGTAAAATGCAAGCAACCAAACAATGCAGTCTTTGGTCTCTCATAACAGGTCTCAGCAGTCTGCTGGTCTTAACACAAGCCCAGCTTAGCGATAATAATGCTTTGTACCTACACACGCACACACCTGCTTTGGCTAGCACGTTACAGCATGCAGCCACGCCTACTACACCTCTGCAGCAAACATCTACACAGCCCTATGGCAGTTCGGTGAATCAACCACCCTGGTTGGAACAGGCTTCTACGAGTACAAGAGGAGGCCAGTCAAATTCGGCACGTAATTTATATGCTCCCTACCAAAGTTTTTCCAAAACTGATGTGGCCAATTTTCCCAATTTACTAATACGTCCCGATGGTTCAGCAGTTCAAACTTTTGGCTCTTATCGTGAGGGTAGATCCCTAGTACCAAATCGTTCAGTTCCTGTGCAGGCTAATAGGCGTGCCGACTCGGCCGAAGTTGAAATAATAGCGGCTCCTGCTGTTGAATTACCCGCCTCACCCCTTATTACCGTGCCCAAACAAGTAGTACCCTCCCAGGCTGTTAATATCAGTCGAGTGGGTCGTAAACGTAATTACATGTATATTCCTCTGCAACAGGATAACGCTAATAATTATCTTTTACAATTGAAACCCAAAAACAATGGCTCTTTAAGTGGCCTTAAGCCTCCCGGCAGTGAAGTTGGACCTGTTTTACCCGAAATTGCCGAAGATATGACCAACTATTCCGATAAAACTGAACGCAGTGATATAGCAGCACCTAGTCCTCTAACATCCACTGATCGTTATGATCATGGTGAGGAGAATAGCAGTCGACGTGTGGGTTTTTCCTTTCCCAGTTACAGTTTAAGTCCCTCAAATCCCTTCCAGCCCCAAGCCTATCGTGAAGACAATCCCATATTTACTGAATCCACCGGTTTTGAAAGACCCTTTAGTGATGATGATAAAGATAAACGTCTAACACGTCAATTGGTGTTTGAACAAGATGCTTCACCCACTTCCTATTCATATGATTTTTCCAGTTTAGGCGGCTCTAGCTCTATACCGCATACTCTTAACTCAGCCATAGCTCAGGGTAAACAATATCGTGATGAGGTAACTAAGTTTGGCGATATTAATGGACCCATTACAGCTATACCACAAAGACCTCAAAGAGGCCTGTTTTTTGGTGACACTGAATTTAGAACTGGCACTTTGTCTCGTCCCTATACCCAGCAGCAGAAAAATTTCAATGAATATATAGGTCCCGTAGATCCTACAAGTTCACGTAAAAGTCGCTACTTCCCCTACAAATCCTCCCGAAGTCCCAGAGTGGTATTTCCGGTCAACGATAATGTAGGAGCCACTGGACCCAGTAGCACCGGCACTGGAGTTTACTTCAACGACAATGTCGTATTTCGCGATCAAAACTTTGGCATTAATGAATTGGCCGCTGTTCAAGATGTACGTAATGAATTTAGTTTACAGGATTTAGACAGTTCATCGGACAGTAGCACTCCAACGGTAGCACAATCGGCCAGTACTTTTAAGGAGAAAGGTATGTACGAAAAACAAAAAAAAAACTAAAAGAGTTTTGTTATGAGTATTGTATAGAGACAGTAATCATGAAAACTAATCTTAATTCCTGCTTATTAAACACTCACGGATATAAGAAAATTACTACATTATAGATTGTAAGATTGAAAAAATAGTGCGTTTAATTTTATTTCTATATAGAACAGGTTAATTTGAGATTTATAAACAAATAACAAAAATGGGATTCACTGAAAGATTGTAATGAAGAAAAGAAGGGATATATAGATATTTATATGCTTTTATCTAAACCCATATAATAATATTCCCATAGTGATTATTTCACTAATAAGTAATCTATGTAATAGTTAGCTTGAAAGGAGGACTTTTGTTATAACAAATATGAAGAAATGTACCTAGAATACTACCGGGTCTATTGTGCTCCCCTTTACCAGAGTCTATGGTACCCATAACCTTTATACTGACAGTCTAGAATACTGCAATATGATTAATCGCATGCATTACATACTACCATGTAGTCCCATAATAAGGAAGTCTTGGTCTGATGTAATGCATATTTGGATTAGATCAGTCAATTGATTTCTCCACCTTTAGTCGACTTCGATTTCGAATTTACAACAAAAAGCCGTTACTTTTAAATCCAAGTTATAGGTATTACTTGGATATAAATATCGGTATTTGTATAAAATTCGATATATATGTATATACTCTTCATCAAAGTCATTTCCAAAATCTTAATAAACATCTGTGGAGAACGCTCTGAGCTCTCCGTTGGTGAATATTAGATATCCTTACATGCCCCCAAAAAAACACTTATATAGAAAAGCAATAAGTTAAAACCCCATATAGAACTACTTATGTGTTAGCATTTCAATTCATTAGTTTAGTACTCTTGCTTATAGTTAAATAAGTCGTTATAACACTCTCTTACCAATTGTCAGTTGAGTTTTTGTTTTTGTTTTTGAGCGAAAGCATAAAAAAAAAGTTCTAATGAGTACTTATATGTAAGTCATTACCAAACTACTAAATAGTATGAATGTCGAGAGTTTTACGTGAGTACCTGGCCATCCACTGGGTAGACTAGAGAACGGTCTACCCTTTATCCTTCAATGAAGTACTCAGGTGGCAGTACTCGAGCTATCTAATCTCTGACCATTGGATGGCCTCTGTTGATTCGGCAACAGCACCTAGAGACGTAACCGGCGTACCGAAGTACGAATCCATCAAATATGCCGAAGACATTGTTCTTACTCACAGGGACACTCTGCGGTAATTCTGATATCAACAGTGTATACTCTGAACATATCTGGACAAGGAAAGAAAATTCAATGGTATCATTTGGATATGATACCTTTCATCCATCATCATACAATCCAGCACACATCTCATTCATACGACACATTGAAATATTGACTTTACCTTACATCAATCTTTCAACCGCAAATAACTCCTCCCGCTAATGTGTTTAAACCACAACCAGCAAGGACATAGTCCTGCGGGCAACTGGCCACCCGTAGTACCAGATTTCAATCTTTGCAAGGAGTAAGACCATTTTTAGTCCCGGCCAGACTAGAGGTATTGGCCACCTCTTCATATCCCGGTATTGCAATAACACCAAGGTGGAGGCTTCACCAAGGTAACATACCCCGGGGGACTAAATAGTATATAAAATATACTTCCATACATAGTCATTGAAAAGTAAGTTCTTAGTAAGTAATTAGTTAGTTTGTTTAACATCTGCCACCAGTGAACCTGTTGCGCGTTTCCTTACCAGAGCCTTAGATTGGTATCGAATCCACAACTTCTGGTCTAACAGAGCAGAATAATAATCCCTGGCCTTAGTTGAGTATATACAAGCCATTGCCAAGCTTTTGCTGGACAGGTCTTGTATATATGTCTTAAATTTTTTAAATTAAATTTAAATTTTTATAAAAAACATCAAGATATTTTAAAATTTTGACATTTTAATAAAACGTTTTTAATAAAACTTCGAAAAAATTAGTTTTTAAGAAAAATCCTTAAATATCCTTTAAATTACATTACAATCTCAGTGAAAATCCAATCCAAAAAGAAACTTTCATATCACAAGACATTGGGTCCGTTTTATATACAAAACATATGTATTTAAAAATACTGAACCATTCATCAACATAGAGCACATTCCGCTTGCTTGCTTTCTTCATCTTGGTATCTATGTATGCTTCCACTTCCACTCTCTTTCCTTTCTCTTTTCACATTCAGCTGACATCACAAGCGAACTGGAATGCCAGCATCGCGGTGGCACTTGTGAATTTTTTGTAGGCTGCTGGATGACTGGCGGTCTTCTGCAGGGTACTTGTAATGGATTGTTGCGTGGCTGCTGTCATCGGACAGCTAAATCGGCCAATTTGCGTACCTCTGACTATGTGGGTCACACAATCGATTTGACTGATCTTCCGCAAAAGAACTATGGACCGGTGAAAAATGATCCCAGTGAGTGTTAGAAAACCAACAAACAGCAGTTTCGTTAAGAAACGGCCACTAAACAAATTACAAAAAATAAAAATATAATAAAAAGAAATTTCTTAACCAACCAAAGACTTATGTACTGCACGAACAAACAAAATCCAAATTTACAATTTTTTTTTTTTTTTGAAAATGCGGTATAAAAGGTGTAAATATATTTCAAAACTATTTATGTGTTCGAAGCACTGGCAGCAATCCTAACCTGGCTAATCCCAAATGACCAAAACTATTATGATGTTGAAATGGTATTTCTCTAAGTGGTGTGTAGAAGTGTGTGGTACGCTGTTAATAAACAAATAAATGAATTGCATGTTTCATAACTTTTTTTTTAAATTTCTTGGCATTCCATACTAAATTTAAACGAACAATAAATATGTAGTAATATTTTAGTATTTTGCACGCTGTAGTTTTTCTTACTATTTTTAGCAAATTTTTATTGCATGTTGCCTATTGCATGATGTACTTGCCACAACTGCTTAAAGAAATTTTGTAATTTTATTAAATTTACTCATATTAATAGTTAAATACTTCCTTTTTTCTCTTGGTTTATGAGTGTAGTTTCCAGACAAATCATCTTCACATTTTTGTAAATTATAAATTATTTTTTTTATATGGTTCCGGTTAAAAAGGGGTTGTAGAAAAGGTTTAGTGGTTTTAGATTTGTTAAGGTTTTTAAAATTTTAATGCAAAAAACTAAACTGCATGTTTTAAACCGTTAACGAAGTGACCTTGATTAGAACAAAAATTAAAGAGAATTACCTAACTGTTGTTGTTGTTCCTGCGGAAGATCAGCCTCAAATCGTTTAAAAATTTTTTATTTTAATTACATATACACATACATATATATGCATACATACATACATATTCTGCTTGTATATATTACATATTTGGGTAGTAACAAAACACTTTGCTACTGTACTTACTCGTAAGCTTGTTTTATTTACATAATTTACACATATACAAACATATTTTGGCTTATCTTATTATTTACTTACTAGTTATAGAAAGCTTTTATTTTTGCACTTTAAAGTTTGTTTGTAAGATTAATATCAGCAAAATGAGTAATTTGAATGTTGATCGTTTTTTGTTCGATAAACTTGATTAATTTGGTGTGTTGAAACATGGGCAAAAATTATGATTTATAGGTTGCGGCATATCACTGGCAAAACAAACGGCTCAGAGGCGTATAGTGGGAGGAGATGATGCTGGCTTTGGTTCTTTCCCCTGGCAGGCTTATATACGTATTGGTTCCTCCAGGTAAGCTAATTAATGAATCTGTTTTTTTTTTGTTCATCAACACATTAATAATCATGTAATTTTTAGATGTGGTGGGTCTTTGATTTCACGACGCCATGTAGTCACTGCTGGTCATTGTGTTGCCAGAGCCACTCCCAGACAGGTACATGTTACCTTGGGTGATTATGTTATCAATTCAGCTGTAGAACCTCTGCCAGCCTATACATTTGGTGTAAGACGTATTGATGTTCATCCCTATTTCAAATTTACTCCTCAAGCAGATCGTTTTGATGTCTCGGTATTGACCTTGGAAAGAACGGTACATTTTATGCCTCATATAGGTAAGTGCTGGAGATTGTAGTATTTTTGACACAATTTTAATGTGTTTGTATTCTTTTATCTTAGCTCCAATTTGTTTGCCCGAAAAGAATGAAGATTTCTTGGGTAAATTTGGTTGGGCTGCGGGTTGGGGTGCTCTAAATCCTGGATCTAGATTACGACCCAAGACCTTACAGGCTGTAGATGTTCCAGTTATTGAAAATAGGTAAGAAGAAGTGATATATAAAATGGAACCTTTTTAGAGATATTGGAAAGAAAGCTACGAAGCGGTGCTAGTGATTGTTTACGCTCCTGTACAAGAAGGACTACAAACTAGAGTATAAGCTAGACTAGACTATAGACTAGACTATCGACTTGACTATAGACTAGACTATAGACTAGACTATAGACTAGACTATAGACTAGACTATAGACTAGACTATAGACTAGACTATAGACTAGACTATAGACTAGACTATAGACTAGAATATAGACTAGACTATAGACTAGAATATAGACTAGACTATAGACTAATGCAATTGTTTGTGTCTTGCAGTAAAAAAACTCTTAAATGAAGTCTACAGAATTTTAAAGTTTCTTTTCTTTAGAAGTAGCCAAAGGCGGTTAATTTAGAAGGGTGTTGAAATTTTAACTATAATAAAACAAAAACAAACCAATGAATTGTAGCTGTAGAAATCTACATTAAATTTTTAACAATTTCAAAGAAAGTTCTGCTCTGTGTAACGCTTAAATCAAAAATGTAGAGTAATATAAACTTTTACCGTACTTTTTTTGTTTCAGGCATTACAATCTCCTTTGACCCCGTAAGGGTTAATAAGAAAGATACAATTTAGTCTAAGGTTAAAGAAAAAACACAACTCTTATGTTAAAGGTATACATTAAGAGTATTCCCTGCAGTTTGTGAAGACTAAAACGAATTAGTTATTTCAGCGATCGCCTTATACAAGGCAAGCTCTAAAAGAAGCGAATAGATCTTATAAAAGAAAGTTTACAAACAGATAAAGCTAACTTATTATGCGTTAAAAAACTCTTTCTTGAATGAAAGTGGTTAATAAGAGTCTCCTGCATAGTTTACTTGGACACACTAAAGTAATGACATACATTTCTTTTGCAATACAAAGAGTACAAACATCACGACAATATCAATAGATAATTGGACAGCTAAACATTTTGTGGAGAAGACTCCCTAGAAAACTGCTGGGTCGATATAATTAAGACAACATGCAACGCACAAAAAACCAAAACTACAACATTTAATCTTTTTCTAAAAAAAACTAGTATTTTATTATGTTCAACAACGACAATAAAATAAGAAAATCTTCAAAACCCATATAAAAAGCGATTATATTCTTAACTACCAATTTTTTCTATATTCTTTTTATGAAAACTAAGAAATGGTAAAAACAAAAAACACAAGATGTAAAGTTAACACAAAACTTCTTGGAACCTGTTGTAGTTTTTCCTACATCTACAATGTTCTCATTTGTCAATGCGACGACCAACTGTTGATGATTACTTTTACTCTTCTAAGCATCAGTTAGATTTTGTTGGCCAACGCATATGGACGTTAAATTTAAAAAAAAAAATAGAAAAATAAAAAAAACGTTAAAATTATAGAAATTATAGTCAGAAACTTTTAAAAGGAAACGGTTAAACGGATTTATGTCGAAATAAATATAAAAAGTAATAATTTACAAAATGTGTTTTAAGTAAAACTTCAATAAAAAAAAACTAAACAATTAAGAAAACATTAAAGTTAAAGTTTCCTTTTTTATTAAAAAATTTTTAATGATGTTTTGAATTTTATTTCACATAGCGTGAGAAACTCCGGTTTTAAAAATATTATTTACACAGAAGAACAGTGATTAAAGAAAACATATATTTTAAAACAAACATAATCAATAATATCATGACAGCCAAATGACAGTTGTAGACATGTGATATGAAAATTGAATTGCAATGATTGCTATTGATATATATCATCATTAATTCTATCTTCAAATCTAAAGTTCTAAGACAAATCAACAGCAAAACTATAAAAAAATAAACTTAACAGTATTCAAAGAAGAAACAATCATAGATCTTAATTCTCAACATTTCTCAATTAACTGAAAATATAAATTTTATTATATTGCTATGTTCACACGGCACCAACAAATATTAATTGTTATAATAATTTTAATTTCTTGGGCATTACGTATTAAATTATACTCTCAAACAATTAGTAACAATTACTCAATTTGCTTTTCTGCAGCATTAGTAAGTCAGTTAGTTTGAAAGGAGGATGTATGTACATCAAATCTGAAGAAATACACCTAGTCCTTTATCGGACCTGTTGTGCGCTCCTTAACCAGTGCCTTAAGTGGGAATCGAACCCACCACCTTCGGTCTACCAGACTAGAACACTAACCACTAACCTACCGGAGGCCACAGCATTAATTACAAATACTCTGTTCACACGACATACTTTAAATTTCATTTAAAATAATTCAAACTAAATTTGACATAAATACGGGAATTAACATTTTAAATTTTGTTTTTCATAATTCGGTTCATGTTTTCAAATTTAAATTATAAATAAAAGAGTTTAATTTAAATAATGGTGTCGTTGGAACATAGTATATATAAACCTTTTTTCAAAAATAATCTACGTTTTCAAAATAGTTTTTACTTTGAAATCTAAAGATTTCCAAACATATTTGGTTAATAATCATAAAAAATTATATTTCTGTTTAACTGTGTAATTAAAAGAAAAGTAATGATGATGTAAAATAGAGTAGCACACACAGCTTGTACACCACTACTCACACCACTCTTTTAATACTAGTAATTTTAAAAAATTTTTTCCAATATTTTCTTTAATATGACAGACAGTATCATCAATTTCTATTAAAACTGAGCTCTATTGAAGGCCACACAAACATATGTAGAGAGAAGATACTTTTTTTTTATTATTTACAAACACTCACGCAGTTGCTCTTCGGATAATGTGCGAAAAGTAGATCATTTATTGTCAATAAAATGTGTTAGAAGAAATTCCAGTCAATGGTGTCATTGTCAATGAACAGTGGTGTCAATCATAAAATAGAATTGAATTAGGGTTTAACTTATTTAATTTTAAAAAAGAATTTACAGTTAAAAAAATATCTTTAAAGATCTCATTAAATGAGATTTCTAGATTTTTATAATTTCTCTTTTTTTTCTCTTCTTATGAAGAATTTTCGATAAATGCTCTTTTTGCAGAGAGTTTCTCTTTTAAACTAAAATTTTCGTAAATTATCGATCTATATTCTCTTTTTATAGAGAATTTTCAATCAACCCTTTTTTTAACGAATTTTTTTAACCAATACATTTTTATAGAGGATTTTTGATAAATTCTCTTTTTATAGAATCCTCTTTTTATACAGAATTTTCGATAAATTCTCTTTTTTAGGGAATTTGCAATAAATTCTTTTTTTATAGAGAATTTTTAATAATTTCTCTTTTTTTAGTTTTAGATAAATTCTCTTTTTATATAAAATTTGCGATAAATTTTCTTTTTTAGAGAATTTTTTATAAATTCTCTTTTTATAGAGAATTTTTGATAAATTCTTTTTTATAGAGAATTTTTGATAAATTGTTTTTTTTATAGAGAATTTTTGATAAATTCTTTTTTATAGAGAATTTTTGATAAATTCACTTTTTTTTAGAGAATTTTTGATAAATTCTCTTTTTATAGAGAAATTTCGATAAATTTTCGATAAATTCTCATTTTATAGATAATTTTCGAGATATTCTCTTTTAATAGAGAATTTTCGAGATATTCTCTTTTAATAGAGAATTTTCGATAAATTCTTTTTTTATAGAGAATTTCGATAAATTCTCTTTTTATAGAGAATTTTCGATAAATTCTCTTTTTATAGAGAATTTTCGATAAATTCTCTTTTTATAGAGAATTTTCGATAAATTCTCTTTTTATAGAGAATTTTCGACAAATTCTCTTTTTATAGAGAATTTTCGACAAATTATCATTTTATAGAGAATTTTCGACAAATTCTCTTTTTATAGAGAATTTTCGACAAATTCCCTTTTTATAGAGAATTTTTGACAAATTCTCTTTTTGAAGTGAATTATCGATAAATTCTCTTTTTAATGTGAATTATCAATAAATTCTTAAAAAAATTGATAATATCCCTTTTTGTAGAGAGTATTCGATAAATCGCGTTAAGTTTTGGTCATAAATTCAAAACCACAGTGCAGTCGGCAGTAGACAGTTTTCAAAATCCAAGAAAGCATGTTTAATAAATCTTTAAACATATTGAGGAAGGTAAATCGTTCAAAATTCATAAACCTTTTTTTTCTATTCTAATTAGATAAAACAACTTAAAAATTTACTCACATTGACTCGAAAAAAATCCACAAAATATTGTCTCCTATATAAGGGAGCAATAATTTTTATAAGAAATGCTGCAGCAACGATAACCCCAATTGGTATAGAAACAACGATGTACTTATGGAATTCTGTGACACTCATTTTTGGACTACTATATCTAACGATCATAGCACTGGCCACACAAACAGTCAAGGGCAGTAAGTATTATAACAGGTATTTATTGTATCAATGTTTTGGAACCACATTCTATTATAGATATTTTAAATACCTTACTGGGTGTACCCTCGGAGTGTGTACATCAAGGTGGTGTATGGCCTTGTAAATTATCCTTTTCTTGTTGGCTACAAGGTGGCAAACATGCCAGAGGTTGTGGCACTAATAAATGGTTATTTTCCTGTTGCATTGCCGCAGAGGGAGATGTTTCGCCGGTAGCCAATCTAGTTGATACAGCTTTGGTGGAATATAATAAAAAAGTAACATCACTGCCAAAAAGAGTATTTCTAAGGAGAAGAGATGATAATGAACTATTGTTAAAGGTAGGAACTTGTATCACAAATTAATTGTTTACAAAACTTTTTATAGTTTGCTGATGTTTGTATATTATAGCCTGAATGTGGCTTGGCACGCAGCTTCCAACAGACCTTACAAAAGCGCATCATAGGCGGCAGACCAGCTCATTTTGCTGAATATCCTTGGCAGGCTCATATACGTATAGCGGAGTATCAATGTGGTGGTGTTTTGGTTTCTAAAAATATGGTTGCCACTGCTGCCCATTGTGTTCAGCAGGCTCGTCTTCAGGATATTTCTGTTTATTTGGGTGAATTGGACACCCAGAATTTGGGTCAGACTCAAGAACCTTTACCTGTGGAGAAACATAATGTCATACAAAAGATTATACATCCTTTGTTTGAGTTTCGTATGACCCAACCGGATCGTTATGATTTGGCTTTGTTGAAATTGGCTAAACCGACTGGATTTAGGTGGGGCACCATTGGTGGGCCTTTTGTACTTTATTGTTAAAATGAAATTTTAATGAGATTGATTTTTTTATTTTATTTATTATAGCGAACACATTCTACCCATTTGTCTGCCTGTATATCCCATACGTTTGATTGGTCGCAAGGGAGTAGTAGCAGGTTGGGGTAAAACTGAGGCTAGTTTGGGTCAAGCTGGCACAAATATGTTACAGGTTGCAAGTGTGCCAATAATAAGTAAGTAATATAGTTTTCCGTAAAGCTCTCGATTTAAAGAATAGAAATTCAATTTTTAGAGAATTTTTGATAAATTGTCTTTTTTTAAAGGATTTGTGAAAAATTCTCTTTTTTAGAGAATTTTTGATAAATTCATTTTTATAGAAAGTTTTCGATAAATTCTCTTTTTATTGAAAATTTTCGATAAATTCTCTTTTTATTGAAAATTTTCGATAAATTCTTTTTTTATTGAGAATTTTAGATAAATCCTCTGTTTTATAACGAATTTAAAATAAATGAAAAATTCTCTTTTTTAGAGAATTTTTGATAAATTCATTTTTATAGAAAGTTTTCGATAAATTCTCTTTTTATTGAAAATTTTCGATAAATTCTCTTTTTATTGAAAATTTTCGATAAATTCTCTTTTTATTGAAAATTTTCGATAAATTCTTTTTTTATTGAGAATTTTAGATAAATCCTCTGTTTTATAACGAATTTAAAATAAATTCTCTTTTTATAGAGAATTTTCGACAAATTCTCCTTTTATAGGGAACTTTCGATAAATTCACTCGTTATGAGTAACTTTCGATAAATTCTTTTTTTATAGGATTTTCGATAATTGTCTTTCTATAGACAAGTTTTGATAAAAACTCTTTTTGTAGAGAATTTTCGATTATTTCTCTTTTTATATAGAATTTTTGATGAATTATTTTATAGAGAATTTTCGATAAATTCTCTTTTTATAGAGAATTTTCGATAAATTCACTTTTTATAGAGAATTTTCAATAAATTCTCTTTTTATGGAGAATTTTTAATAAATTCTCTTTTTATGGAAAATCTTTGATAAATTCTCTTTTTCTATAGAACTTTCGATAAATTCTCTTTTCTATACAATTTTTCGATAATTTTTTTCTAGAGAATATTCTATAAATTTTCTTTTTCTAGAGAATTTTCAATAAATTTTCATTTTCTAGAGAATTTTCAATAAATTCTCTTTTTCTAGAGAATTTTCGAAAAATTTTCTTTCTATAGAGAATTTTCGATAATTTTTTTTTATATAGATAATTTTCAATTAATTCTCTTTTTATAGAGAATTTTCAATAAATTCGATAAATGATCTTGTTATAGAAAATTTTCTATAAATTCTCTTTTTACGGAGAATTTTGGATAAATTATCTCATTAAAGAGAATTATCGATAAATTATCTCTTTAAAGATATTTTTTGATAAATTCTCTCTTTATAAAGAATTTTTAAAAAATTGTAAAGAGAATTTTCGTAAAAATTTTAGATTTTAAGGAGAATTTTTGATAAATTCACTTCTTTAGGAAAATTTTTGGATAGCTTCTCTTTTTATAGAGAATTTTTGATAATTTCGGTTTTTATGGATAATTTTTGATAGATTTACTTAGAAATTTTGATTGACAAAAATCTCTTTAACTTTCCAGCTTCTTTGGAATGTTTACGCTGGCACGAAAGCAAACAAATCCAAGTTGAACTGTTCAATGAAATGTTTTGTGCCGGTCACTCAGATGGTCATCAAGATGCTTGCTTGGGTATGTGGTTAAATCGTTAAATTTATGAAATATTAAAAAGTATACTTTAAGGCTGTAGATTAAACAAAAATATTGCAATTTATTTCATTTGTAACAGGTGATTCGGGAGGACCATTGATTATAAAAGAACGCGGTAAGTGGTACATTGCAAACTTAATTATCATTTATTCCCATTTTGATATTTTGTTTCGTGACACATGCTCTCCCCACTACAGGACGTTTTGTTTTGGTAGGCATAACCAGTGCCGGTTTTGGTTGTGGCGTTGATCATCAGCCGGGTATTTATCACAATGTTCAGAAGACTAGCAAATGGATACAAGAGGTTTTAGTGCGTAATACAATTTAGAACTCTGCTTAGAAAAAGAATCCAAATTAATACTTCTCCCCCAGTTAGTTATTAAGTTAATGGTAGTATTAAAGGAAATTGTGCAAATGTTAATAGATTATTGGATGTAGTTAAATCTATATTACAAATAAATTATAAATATTTAAAAAATTATTATTTACATTGTTTTATTTATAAGAAAAATATTAAGCAATTATTAACAAACAACAATTTTGTGTACAAAACTTGGCCACTTAAATGCTCGAGCCTTAGTGTTACTAATGACCCAATTGAAGTTCTCTGTTAATTATTAAATAAATAACCTTGAAAATCATTATTACACTAACTACGCTAAGCAAATATTGCTAACATTAAATAATTTAACACTTTTGTAATTTAAACATTTGTAGCTCTTTTCTTTTTCTCTTGCGCTGGCAATTATCTACAATTAGTTTCGTAAATATTATAACAATTTGTTTAATAAAATATAATTGTCAAAGTGAAAGAAAACTAAAAGTGTTAACTGTTTTTTTGAAAAAAGGCCTACTACCAGTTTAAAAGTGAATAATGTACGTGTCCAAAACAAACAAACGAACGAACGATCAAGAAGTAAGGGAAAATAATTAACCAAACAATAAACAAAACTTATGTCATTTGGCCTTAAAAGTCTGCCAATTTTAGAAGTTAAAATTAGGAAACTGGCACAATCACCTGGCCGCTTAAAATTAATGAATACGTTTAGTTTGTTGTTACGTATTGTTTTTGTAGTTTAATTTTATCACTCAATCTTTTGCTGCTCTTTTTCGTGTTGTTTTAAATTTCTCTTATTAGCCGTTATGTGTTAAAATAAATAAAAATTTACAGTTTATTAACCCCCTAAAGGGTTAAAAGGGGTCTTAGATAATATTAAAGAGAGGGAGAGAGAGAGAGAGAGAATTTATTAAAAGTAGAATACAACTCTGCATCTTCAAAAAATTTTAAAAATTTTAGAAATTTCTTTAAAAGATCATTCTCTACTTTTAAAAAATTCGCGATAAATTCAAATAAACTCTTTTGAAAAGTTTTGAATTATTTAAATATTTTAAATAGATTCTTTAGTTCTACTTACACAAAATTCAAGATAAATTATATTTCATACAAAACTCACGATAAATGCTTGGTTTATGGAAAACACATGATAAATTCATTACTTAAAGTTAATCTTCCATAGGCCTCTGGTAGGTTAGTGTTCTAGTCTGGTAGACCGGAGATGGTGGGTTCGATTCCCACCCGTGGCACTAGATAAGTAGCGCACAACAGGCCCGATAGAGGCCTAAGTGTATTTCTTCGGATTTGATGTGTATACATCCTCCTTTCAAACTAACTAAAATCTTAATTTTGAAAACATGTTTGTAAATAAATTCTCTGTTTTTAGAAAATTTTCTATTTAAAAATCACAATAAATTTTATATTTTCAAAAAAAGATTTTTAAAATGCTTTATGTGATATTGAAGATAAATTCTCTTATCCCAATTTATATTTTTTTAAAAAGTTCTATTTTCGTAGAATATTCGCAATGAATTCCTTATTTAAAGAAAGTTCTAAATAAATTCAATAATCATAGATTAATTCTGTGTTTAAAGAAATTCTTGAAAAATTCTCTAATTAGAGTAAATTTACGATAAATTCAGCTTTTTAATAAAACTTTCACAAGGTTTATTTTTTCATAAATTATTTGCGAATGAAATGATTTATTTATTTAAAATAAATTTTGCAATCGTAGAAAATTCTCGATAAATTCTGTATTTAAAGAAAATTCGAGAAAACTATCGAAAACTTCTCTATTTTCAGACAATTTTTCTAGACTTTTAAAGAATTCTCTTTTTAAAGAATATTCGCGATAAATTCCAAATTAAAAGGAAAATTCTAAATAAATTGCACAATCATAGAAAATTCTTTAAGAATTCTGTATTTAAAGAAAATTCATGAAAAATTCTTTATTTAGAGAAAATTTCGTTAAATTCTCTATTACAAAAAAATTATACTTTCTATTTTTATTTTTCATTGAATATTCGCGATGAATTCTTTATTAAAAAGAAATTTTAAAATAGATAATTCTCCATAATTTCTGTGTTTAAGAAAGATTCTCCAAAAAATTCTCTATTAAGAGAAAATTCCCGATAAATTCTTTGTTTAAAGAAAATCACGATTTAATATTCATAAATAGAAAGAAAATTTTCTATAAATTCTCTGAACAAAGACATTTTATTATAAATTGTATAATTTAAGAAAGTTTTCTATTAATAGTCTATAGAAAATTCTCCAAAAACTTTTTGTCCTTTTAAAGTTCAAGATACATTTTCTATTAGAAGAAAGATCTATAGTTTGAGGAAAAGATCGTTCTTTGTTTAAAGGAAATTCGCAAAATATATAGTTTTATGAAAAATTCGTTAAGAATATTATATTTATAAAATATATTATATTTATAAAATATATTCGATTAGTTGTTAACTTCATGATAAATTTTTAGTCTAGAAAAAAATTCTCTGTTAATAAAAGGTTTAAGATAAAAAGTATTTAGTATATTCAAAGATAATTCGCGATAAACTCGCTATTTATTTCAGATTTGCTTTATACAAGAAAATTCCATATTTAATGAAAATTCTTTATAAATTCAGATATAAATTCGAGAATAAATTCGATATTTTTTCTGTAAGAAAAAAAATATTATTTAATAAATATTCTCATAGAATATTTGCAAAAATTTCTCTATTTATAGAAAATTCTGAAAAATTTGTCTATTTATAGAAAAATTTCTATTAAACGAAAATTTGCCATCCATTCTCTACTTTTTGTAAAAATATAATTAATTTTCTCTAAAAACTCCCAATAAGTTCGTCATTATCAAAAAATACTTCAAAACTTTTTAATTACTATACAATTTTCGACATATTCTCTATTTAAATAAACTATTTTTAAAAAATTTTCAATAAATTTTCTAATTCCATACAATTTTTTAAAGATTCTTTATTTATAAAAATTCCCGATTAATTATCTAAAGAAAATTTGAATAAATTGTCTATATATAAAAAATTCAAGATTATGTTGTTAAAAAATCTACAGTTTAATAGAAATTCTGAATTAATTCTCACATTATAAAATATTCGCGAAAAATTCTCTATATAAAGAAAATTTAAAAAAAATGGTCTTGTAAAGGAAAATTCTAAAAAAAAAATGGAAAAAGAAAAAAATTTTTTGGAAATTATTATACTCATAAAACTACCCTCTTAATTATACCCTACACCACTTTAGTGGGAAGGGTATATTGGGTTTGTGCTGATGTTTGTAACGCACAATAATATTGGACCTATACCACTCCTTAAAGTATACTAATAGGCTCAGAATCATTTTCCGATTTCTTAAGATCGGTCCATTATTTTACCTAGCCCCCATACAACTGTACCCCTGAATAGGGCTTGTAAACATTGTAATCAAACTACAGGTCGCAATTTTGAAGATAATTCAATGAAATTTGGCACATGATCTTTTATGGTATCGTAGACGAAGCCTATTGAAAATAGTTAACATCGGTCCATTATTTCACCTAGGCCCCATAGAACTGAACCCGCCAAATAGGGCTTTTAAGTTCATAATTATGTTTAATATACTCGTATCTCGACAAAAAGCTGCAAACCAAGTTTTACTTAAATATCCACAGTTTTATTAAATTGTAAATGGCTTTTATTCGTATACAGGTGTAGGGTATAATATGGTCGGCCTCGTCCGACTATAACTTCTTACTTGTTTTTTATTTTGAATTCATGACAAATTTCTTATTCAAAGAAAATTTGCGATAGATTCTTACAAAAAAAAATAAGAAAAAAGTTACGATACGATAAACTTGTTATAAAAAGTTGTAAAACTCGCTTTGAAAGGGTTAAACATAACAGCCCAAATATATATTTAACTGCAATTGATTTAACATAAAACTACAACAAAAAATATAAACATTTCATTGTATTTTTTTTTTGCTTAAAACGTACAACAATTTAGCACTGTAACGCAATAATAAAATATTAAGTGAGTAGATAAGTGACTAAGTAGTAAGACGACAAACGCACACACGTGAAATTATAATATTTACAAGTAATAAGAAAAATAATAATAATAAAAAAAACTATAATTTATTTATGTTTATTTTGTATTACTTTTGCACATAAACTTATATTAAAACAGTTACAATGCGTTGCCAGCCACAGCAACTTATTTAAAGTTATGCAATTTTACAACAATTTACAAAATACAACAAGTATTTGTTGACTAAACTAACTTACAACGACACTTTTTTTTAAACAATTTTGAGTATAACTGTCAAAAATGACAAGTGATGGATGGGTATAGAATGCAAAAACGTAATATAGGACGTGACATAAAATGAAATTCTTGTTAATGAATGAAATGTGTTATTTAAAAGATAAGAAATATAAATATTTCATAATTGTATAATTAACTAGTTGTTATTACAATATGAAAAAATATGTTGTCTCAAAAATGCACTCTAAACATTAAAGCTACTTCAAAATTTAACCTTGACTTAATTATCACCGACACTAAACTAGTTAATGATGATCAAGAGAAATACAAAAACCATAAAAAATCAATTCTTTTTCTTTTTTTATAAAAAATTCAGATTAGTCATTGACATTTACACATGAAAAAAAATTGAACACTAATTTTAACTTTGAAGATACCTTACGGCATTAATGATGAATATACAATCGGTTAGTATCTAATTATGCAATACTTGGTTGTTTGCTTATGCCTTTATTGTTTTTTTTGTGGTCATTTGTGGCTTTTTTTATTTAAAAAAGTTTTTGTCACTTTAAAGATTATTCACACTTTGTTAAAACGGTGAATAAACACTTTATGATGAGTGATAACTCTTTAACAATTGCTGTTGTTGTTTGCAGTTGATTATAATGCAATCAAATTAAGTGGTCGATGATGACCATTACAAGGCCAAATAAGAAACGAGTTTCTAAGTCTAATTTGTTTCGGTTTTTAGATTTGTTGATATTAATATTGTATTGTGAAAATGCAGTTTTGTTAGGGAAACTGTGTTTTGAAGTGTGTGAACTCATTGTGACTTTAAGCAATTGTAGAATTATTGGAAAATATATGAATTTGTAAGGATTTACTAGTGTTGAAGTAGTGCTCGAGTTTGAAAGTGTAGGTAGTGGTTCTATTCTCTCCGAAGAAAGTAGTATACGACAGACAACAAAACAAACAAGCAAACTAACTAACTAACTACCTAACAAACTAACAAACTAACTAAATAACTAAATAACTAACTAACTAACAAACTAACAAACTAACAAACTTACAAACTAACAAACTAACAAACTAACAAACTAACAAACTATCAAACTAACAAACTAACAAACTAACAAACTAACAAACTAACAAACTAACAAACTAACAAACTAACAAACTAACAAACTAACAAACTAACAAACTAACAAACTAACAAACTAACAAACTAACAAACTAACAAACTAACAAACTAACAAACTAACAAACTAACAAACTAACAAACTAACAAACTAACAAACCAACAAACTAACAAACTAACAAACTAATAAACTAATAAACTAACAAACTAACTAACAAACTAACAAACTAACAAACTAACAAACTAACAAACTAACAAACTAACAAACTAACAAACTAACAAACTAACAAACTAACAAACTAACAAACTAACAAACTAACAAACTAACAAACTAACTAACAAACTAACTAACTAACTAACTAACTAACTAACTAACTAACTAACTAACTAACTAACTAACTAACTAACTAACTAACTAACTAACTAATTAACTAACTAACTAACTAACTAACTAACTAACTAAATAAATAACTAACTAACTAACTAACTAACTAACTAACTAACTAACTAACTAACTAACTAACTCTCATATATGGTCCGGAGCTTCGAAGTCTATTTTGGACCTACTCGACCGCGTACAGGTAATTATCGGTGACTTTCTGCAAAGGTATTCCCTGCCACTTTCGATATAGGATGATTTAAATCAAATGTCCACAAACACTACTCTCTCTATCCTCCTTCCCACAACCTAGTTCCAGCACAATGCTTCGCATAAGTCCTGAGTGCTGGCCCAATTTAAAAAAAAAAAAAATATTTCTGAGTTCTTTAGTTAAAACGATAAGTCGACTTTTTGCATTTAGTTCAAAAGTCGACTTTTCGACTTTTTGCATTTTATGTAAAGTCGATTTTTCGACTTTTTTAATTTAGTTAAAAGTCAAATTTTAGACTTTTCGACTTTAAGTATTCTATAAATAGTTGATTTTTCGACTTTTTTCGACTTTTTTCGACTATTTTTTACTTTTTTCAAGTTTTTCCGACCATTCTTCTGGTAAATGAGTTTTAATCCAGCTCGATTTTGCTCGGGGAGGGAACTTTTATTTTTTCATTTATTTTTTCCTTTTCCTACATTTTTATATTTTGTATGAAAAATTTTCAGTTTTGTAGGGAGGTGAATTTCCCACAGTGGAACCCCACATGGTTTAATCTGATAAGTTTTTATTGTATCATTTCATGAAACTATAACTAACAGATTACAAAGTAGTGGATCTTTTGGTGGCTTATCTTTTCTACAATTAAATAACAAGTCAGCTACTAATCATGTTATTAGTGATGACTAGTTGTTAGGGGGATAATGAGTTTTAAGAAATATATTTACAATTTAGAAATAGGTTTTGGGGAAAAGAAGGAAAAAATTTGCTTATGAGGTCCGAGTATATCCTGCGTCTGAAAAATGTATGAGCAAAGCAAAAACCACAACCAAAATTGTTCAGATGGTGGAACGTTTTTTTATACTGTTTACCTCTACTGAAGTTCTTCAACTATTATTAAAAACTGGGTGTTAATTATAATAATAACCAAATAAATTATTAATTTTTTTAATACATTTGTCAATACAATTAACTGTAAATAAACAAATAAAACCTTGTAAATTTCGTTTACAATTCATGCGACCTTCATTTAATTATGGAATTCCCCCAATATGTATGTATTTGCATCAAACACAAAAATCTATTACCACCAATGACAATATAACTCAAATAGGAAGTAACCATAAAAGAGAGTTTGCTAACGAAATTATTAAAAAAAAAAATAATAATTACAAAATTTTGTGAGAAGAAAAAATATAAGTCTCTTCTTACAGTTTACCAATAGAGAAATATAACATGAATGCCTGTTATAGCATAAACTGTCAGCTATCTAACGTTACTGTAGATATTGAAAATTTTGAGTTTTAGTTAAAGATTAATACAAATATCTAAGTATGAATGTTTTAATATGTTTTAAACGAGGCAAGTTTGAAAATATTGTAACATTTCATTATTTACAAAACAAAAAAGTTAAATTTAAAAACTTTACCAACAATTTTTTAAACCACCCTCGCATTTTTACTTCATTTTAATGAGAGCCACTATATACACAACTTATTACGACAATGATGATCGTTTTAACTTCAATGCAACCAGCAATAAATTTACTCAATTTTTATTTAACGATTGAGTTTGTGTATCTGTTTTTTTTTTTTTTTGTTTATTTTTTTATTGTTATTATTCACTTTCGATTTCATTTGACTTGATCTGCTGTTGTTTATACACAAATATGAAAACACACCACAAACAAAAAGAAAGACAGACATACAGACAGACGGTTGAACTGACATACGCGTATAAATATTACCGCATATATGCATACAATCACATAAACATACATGTAGTAATACTTTTTTTTCATAAGATTGGTAATATATTAATAGCCAAGCTTTAAACCAAAAACAAACCAAATTTTATACGAATGATTCGTATAGAGAAGAGACATACAGACAGACGGATAGATGGATGGATGGATGGACGGACGGACAGACAGTCGTTTTGTATGAAATTGATGTCGAAGCTCTGTAAAGAGTCCATGATTTTGAATGGCTGTTATAGTGTTATTAGGTATTTTGACGCAAAAACACATACGGATCAATTAAACGGAGTAGTGCACCAGCAAAACGATCACCACACTTAATGTGACAAAAATAAAATTTTACGAAAACTTACGACAATCTATTAAAATTTATTTTGTTGTTGTTGGTGTTGTGCTCGAACTCTTAACATTTACGCGAAAATTGTTAATGTCATTGTTGCTGTTGTTGGTGAATAATAATAGTTTTATTTATTGAAAATAAATTTATTAAAAATTTAAAAAAAAATTGTCCACATTTTGTGTATTCAAAGTGTTTAGTGGTTTAATAAAATAAATTTTTTAAATAAAACAAAAAAAGCTTTTTACACAAAAAAAAAGAAATAAATAAAATACAAAGCAAAAATTACCGGCCAAAAACAAAAACAACAAATTAGGTTGAAATTAATCAAAAATTTAACAAACAAATTCACTTAATAAAAAAAATCAAACGCATAACAAATTATTAAGGTTTAAAACACAAACAAAAATATGTTTCAATTGTTATTAAAATAAAAATAATAAATTAAAAAAAATCCTCCCAAAAAAAAAGTGTTTTAAGTGTATTTTATGTTGCAACTATTAACCATTATGTTTAGAACTTATTGTGGATTACTTTCTCAGAATAGAAATTTCTTTACATTATGGTTGTTGTCTGTGCTAACGCTTACCCTAGCAGTTAATGCTTCAGTTAATTATAATACAGTGTATAATGAGGCCATTGATCCCAAACTAAAGGAGGCCATACAAAAGGATTTACCCAAAGAAGCGAAATTTTTCGATGAATTAGATTGTAAGTAGAAATGGTGTTATATTTAAATGAATATGTATCTTATTAATTTTCTAGGAATTTAAGTGTAAAGTTTTATTTTGAAGATATCTATCAATATCAAAGGTCAACAAAATTTAAACCAGACATCAATGTATACTTTTCTAAAAGATTAAGCCCCATTGAAACCGAATTTCTTTTTCACATCTAGTCTTTAAGATATCGTGTTTTAAAGTTTAAATAAAACGTAATTGTTGTCCTATTTTAAGACGTTATATCTACTCGAAGACAACTTTATTCATAAAATGTTGTACATCATCTGAAAGTCCATTTTGTCAGTTTTAAAATAAAATCTTAACACCTTAAAACACTGAGATTAAATTTCTTAAGGATTAAGTCGCGTTTAAGACGTTATAAAGTTGCCTTCGAGCACTTTATGCTTTAAAATGAAGGATTATATTTTGCATCATAAAGTTGTCTTCGAACGGTTATAACTTCTTAAACGGTACTCAATCCTTAAGAAACTTGATCTCGGAGTTTCGACTTTATTCAAATTCTGTCAGCCTGTGTGTGATAACATAATTTATACCCTACACCACTATAGTGGGGAGGGTATTAAGCGCTCTTGCCGATGTTTGTAATAGCAAAAATATTGGTTCTACATCAATATCATCTTAAAGTATACCAATCGGCTCAGAATCACTTTCTGAATCGTTTAGCTTTAGCCGTCTCTATATCCGTCCGTATGTCTGTGAACCCATGTATAGCTTGAAATATTCAACATAATTTGATACAATTTAGTACATACGAAAGCTATTGAAAATGGTTAAAATCGTTCCATTATTTTGCCTAGTCTCCATACAACTGTACCAACTGAATAGGGTTTCTGAGCTCATAATTATGTACATTTAAAAGAGAAAATTATTTTGTGAAAAAGTAAAAAAAAGCTTTCAAAAATTTATTCTTTATTGAAGAAGACATTAGTTCTCTTTTTTCGAATCCAATTTAATTATTTTCATTTAAAAAAAATGCTTTAGTTTTATTTGTAAATTTCATAAAAAAGAAAAATGTTTATTCATTAAAAAAGTTATTTTGTGAAAAATACTTTAAAGCTTCAAAAGCTTTAATCTTTAGTAAAGCAGAGATTAGTTGATAGACGTAAAAAATCTTTTTCGAAGTCATTATAATTATCTTATTTATTTGTAAATTTCCTTAAAAAAACATCACTCATAAAGAAAGTTATTTTGTGAGAAAAGCTTAAAGCTCCAAAAGCTTCATATATTAGAAAAAGGAACTATATTTTGCAAATTTTTAATATGCTTTTCTTTCAAGTTATGTAAACACAATGTTTTCTCTTTCCTTATATTTCCGTACTCAACTCCCTACTCAACTCCCTACGCAACTCAAGAGTATTATGTAAATTTTTTACAAAGATCGGATTAGAACTTTAGAAAAAAATGATTTTATTTAAATGTGTTTTACTAAAGTTTTGTATTGGAATTTAAAACCTTTAAACGTTATCTTTAAAAATACATAAAAACAACTTATGTACTTTTGTATTGTTACCACAGATTTTATGTATGATGGCAACTACTTACCACAATCGCTGACAAGTAATAATAAAAGTCAGTGAATCTTAATCTTGTGAAGAAACGTTCTATATATTTTCAGGCGAAGGTTATATCCATTGAAAAGTACATTAATAGAAAAGTAGCTACATTTGCAAGTCAACAGCTTAGTATGAACGAAAATTTTTAAAAAACTCTAAAAGAAATTAAAATTTTCCACACTTTCCTTCTGAAGTTTTTTAAAAAACTGCGGCAATCTTTTTTTCAAAATTTTTGTCAGTCAGTTGTTTTTATACTTTAGTGGAAATAGTATATTGGGTTTGTAAGGAAATCGCCCTGGAAAATGCTGTCCGTCCGTCTGTCCATGCCTCTCATTTAATGAAATTTGTTGTATGATCTTCAAATGTTTGAACGACAAAGTCTATTAAAAATAGATAAACTCCATTATTTCACCTATCACCCAAACAATTGTTTTATATTGATTACTAAAAAGGTCTATTCATTCTAGTGCTTATATTCAAATATTTGTAAATTGGAATTTATGCATTTCAAAAGAAATTTTTCAAAAAAAAACATTACATTTCCTTAATCAATTAAAAGTAAATTTTTTTGACAACAACACAAAAACTATTTTATTATATGTTTCCATTAAGCATATTGTAAAAAAAAATTACATTAATATCAAAAAATTACATTAATATTAAAGCCTTAGCTTATGACACCTCCACCATCAGCAAACTCAACTCAATTCCAAACATTATGGTTGTGATCATCACCATGTTGGTTGTGTTAAACAATTAAGATGATTGTTAAATGTGTTTTTTGTTTTTTTTTTTTTTTGGGAAGACGGAAGAAAAACCACAAATTCCAAGTGAAAGTATTTTATAGTTATTCATTACTCATATTAAAGTAATTCTTTGGTTATTTGTGTTTATACTTTTTATAAAAAAAAAATATTTTCAATGTTTTTTTTTACATTTTATTTGGCGGATATTTATAATGTTCTTCTACATATGTACCGCCATTTAAGCAAATGTACAACTTTTCTCCCAAAAAAAGCAAAATATATAAACAACAATTAACTTATGTTGTTTGTAGCTAGATAATGTTGATTAAAATCATTTAATTGATTAAAAAGAAACAAAAGAAAAAAAATAAACAAATATTTTGTTTAAACAATTAAGTTGATTAAAGTATTATACATAAGTTATAAAATATAAAGATTTTTGACGAGTTTAACC
Source organism: Lucilia cuprina (assembly GCF_022045245.1). Lineage (NCBI taxonomy): Eukaryota > Metazoa > Arthropoda > Insecta > Diptera > Calliphoridae > Lucilia > Lucilia cuprina. The sequence goes on from NC_060954.1 coordinate 59,589,492, forward strand.
GATTTGCAGTATGTGTCTTAAGTCTTTTGTTTTCTTTTCCTCTGGGTTCGCGATTTTTTTTTAGAAATTTTGTTTTAAAGAAAATATTTTATATAAATTTATAACTTTTAAATAAAATTTAAAGATAAAGAAATGTTTTCTAAAAATTTATAATTTTAAAATAAAATGCAATGTTTTTTGAAAAATTTATAGAAGTTTTTTATAATCTTAAGTATGTGTCTTAAGTCTTTTGTTTTTTGCTCTATTTCTTTTCAGTTTTTTTTAGAAATTTTGTGTAAAAGTAAATGATTTATACAAATTTATGTATTTTAAATAAAATTAAAAGATTTTTGGCATTTTTGTAGATTTTTTAAACCAATCTTAAGTATGTGTCTTAAGTCTTTCGTTTTTTCTCTATTTTATTGCATTTTTTGGAAATTTTTTCTAAAAGAAAATGTTTTCTAAAAATTTATAATTTCAAATAAAATTTAAAGATTTTTGCAAATTTTATAGGGTTTTTTTATAATCTTAAGTATGTGTCTTAAGTCTTTTGTTTTTTGCTCTATTTCTTTGAAGTTTTTTTTTTAAATATTTTTTAAAAGTAAATGTTTTATACAAATTTATAAATTTTAAATAAAATTTAAAGATTTTTAAAATGCAATCTTATACATGTGTCTTAAGTCTTTTGTTTTGTCCTCAAACACTTTGCAAATTTTAAAAAATTTAGATCAAAACGAAATATTTTTATACAAATTTATAAATTTTAAATAAAACACAAAGATTTTTGGAAGTTTTATACATTTTTTAAAGCCATCTTAAGTATGTGTCTTAAGTATTTTGTTTTGTCCTCAATCTTTTTGTAAATTTTTAAAAATTTTGTTTAAAAAGAAATGTTTTTTAAAAATTTCTACATTTTTAATAAAATTCAAAGATTTTTGAAAGTTTTATAGAATTAAGGCAATCTTATGTATGTATCTTAAGTCTTTTATTTTGTCTTCAAACTCTTTGCAACTTTTTATAAACTTTGTTTCAAAGAAAATGTTTCATACAAATTTATAAATTTTAAATAGAACTAAAAGATTTTTAGAAGTTTTATAGATTTTAGATTATCTGTCTTAAGTCTTATGTTTTTTCCTCAATCTCTTTGTAAAATTTTATAAATTTAGTTTAAACGGAAATGTTTTTTAGAAATTTAGAAATTTTTAATAGTTATTTGATTGTAAAGGAAATGTTTTTATACAAATTTAGAAATTTTAAGATTTTTACAAGTTTTATAGTTTAACGCAATCCTCAAAATATTTGCAATTTTTTAGAAATTTTATTGAAAAGGAAAGGTTTTGTACAAATTTATAAATTAACAATTAAATTAAAAAAATTTTTTAAGTTTTTTTAGGTTTTTGTCTTAAGTCTTTTGTTTTCTGCTTCTTTTTTCAGTCTTATAAACAAAATTAAGTACTTTCCAGCAAAAACTTATTATTTTATTGCAATTGCAACCACTCAGCTTTCAACATACTTTTCAATGATTTCTTCGTATTTTTGTGATTACATAGAAGTACTTAAATAATGTATTATATAAATACTTTAATATTAACATTCTGTGATTTTCTAATTACTTGTAAGCGATTGTAGATTGTAGACTTGAATCCAATGACATTACTTAAAAAATTACATCCAATGACTTAAAAAGCTATTGTGAAGCATTTTAACCTCTAACATGGTAATGAAAGCTTTTGTTAAGCGTGTCCTTTGTTTTCTTTTCGACTGATATCTTATTTTAAAGGAAATCATTTAAACACATTTAAAGCTTTCTCTAAATATATGTTTATAGATTTTTATATAAAATATCAACCGATTTATTTAAAATTTTTTGTCAATGCCCCTAAGGTTGTCCACTTCAAATATTTAATAAATAATTGATTTGAATTCAATATCATATAAATAAAACAAAACCAAAAAAACAACAAAAAATCATTAAAATGTAATTTCCCCCCAAAAGCATGTTTGAGAAAAACTAAAACCAGATCGTGTAGTTTTTATCTCGGTTTATTATTATTTGTTGTTGTTATCGTTGTTGCCGCATTTCTTTGGTAGACAACAAGTTCAATGGCATGAAAATTTAGAGCTTAATAAAGTATACATATAATAACACAACATATTAATTGTTAGGTGTCCATAAAAAATCCAGGAAAACAGCTTTTCCAGCAACAGCCATACACCACACAACAGCTATAAATTACAAATACTTGAAAAAATTCAAATACAAAATAGAAGAAGAAAAAAACACTCAACAACTTGTTGAAATATCAAAAAACTGAAAAAAACACACCAATAAAATAAAGGAAAATCAACAAATACTAGATAAATGGAAATAATAGCAACAAAAATCAAATTACATAGATGTAAAAACATTTTAATCAATTTAGAAGAGTAGAGTTTGCACCAGGGTTAAGAGAGAAAATTTACAAAAAAAATAAAAGTAAAAAAACATATGCAGAAAAATAAAAGAAGAAACTTAAATTTTTGTTACAATTTGAGAGCAAAAAGAGTTTATTTAATTGTTTAAAATTGCACTGTGGCTTAGTAAGTTAAGAAATGTGTTTAAAAGTCTAAAGTTAAACGTTTGAATAAGTGCGCCTTTTTCATATCATTAACAAAGTTAATACTAAAAGCTTTCTGGAATTTAATTTGTTGCTAAAAACATTGACATTTTCTTATAATAATGAAAAGCTTTTTTGTAATAAAAGCTTTTTGTTAGTTAAAAAAGCTTTTGGAAAATATAAATATTTGAAAAAGAAACAAAGATTTTCAAGCTTTCTTTAAAATTTAGCTTTAAAAAAACTTAGTTGGGAAATAATATTATTTTTACTTAACATGTATTTTACCAACGACAATTACTTTTAAAAAAAGTGAAGATTTTTATTAAAATAAAAGCTTTTTGTAAAAAAACAATTTATAAAAAACGCTCATTAAGAAATATTAAGTTTTTTTAGGGAATCTTTAAAAAAGAACTTTCAAAATGCTTTCCCTAAAGGTAAGTTTTTTTTGTTAAAAAGCTTTTTTTGTAAAAGTTATTTTTAAAATTTATATAAAAAATATTTATATATAAAATAGAAAAAATATTCTGTTTACAAAAACTGCATTTTTAAAGAAAATTAAAAAAAAATACTTTTTGACAAAAGTTAACAAAGAACTTTTTAAGGAAATTTACAAAAGATCCTTTTTGGCAAAAATTTAAAAAATAGCTTTTCTATTGAAATTAATTTTCGTTAATTTTTAAGAAAGTTAAATAAAAAAAGCTTTTTTAACGAAAGTTAAAAAGTAGATTTTCTCATTTAAGTAAAATAGAGCTTTTTCCTGAAAGTTTAAAAAAGCTTTTTTGGCAAAATTAAAAAAAAGCTTTTTTCTTTTCATTTATAAAAGTGTAAAATATATCTTTTTGCTTTGTAAAAAAGGCTTTTTTGACGATAAAGATCTTTGTTGGACAAAGTATGGTGTAGGTTTGAAAAAGCTCTTTTTTGATAAACATATAAAAAGAGCTTTTATAACTATAGATTTAAGAAGTTTAAAAAAGTTTTTTTAGAGCGAAAGAGCCTTTTGGTGAATGTTTAAATATTAACCTTTTTAACGAATATTTAAAAAAAGGTCTGGTACAAGCATTTTTGACAAAATGAGCTTTTTAATAAGAGCTTAAAAAGGAATTTAAATTTGTTTAGAAAAAAAATATGTTTATCTTTAAAAAACTTTAAGAGTACAAATTTTCACAACAAATTAATTAAACAAGTCGTTAACGAATGCATGACCCACAGTGCAAATAATATTGAAAACAATTTATATATTTGCGCATGCGCAACTGATGTTTACACTTGTCTTTTCAAATGGTTTATGTGTGGATAGATGGATGGATGGTTGTTTTCAGAAGACAACAGCAACAACAACAAAACCAACGATTAAATTAATTAAATTTAAGTTTTTGTTTTTAATCAAAAGAAAATAATAAAAAATAGAAAAATAAAGAAAAGAAAAACAACAACGAAAAATTATTTTAAAACAATAAAATGAAAGGTTGAGTAAATTTTTTTGGTTGTTGTTTCTGTACTTTATTTAGTTTAAAAAGTGAAAAGCACAAGTATGAATGTAAGATAGCAAAGACCAGAGCTGCTGCTGCCATGGAAGTATGCTCTAGTACTTCACTTTAGTTTCTTTCTCATTATTAACATCATTATCATCATCATCGTCATATCATTACTGTTATTCCATGATATTTCTTTTATTTTTATATATAATTTTTCTTTTTTTTTAATTTTTCTTAAACAACTGCTCAATTTAAAGACTTTGCCAGCTAAAGCTTTGTTTGCTGTCTGATTATGCGTTTAGTTCTGATTTGGATTTTACAACGTGCGGTTCGTGGAAAAACTTAACTTCTTCTCTTTAAGCGTGTTTATATAAAAAAAACGCATTTTATCTTTTGGAAAACAAAAGCTTTCTTTTCTTTAATAATAATTTCGTTTTCATTATTATTTTTGGTGGCTTTTAATAGAAAGAAAGAAAAAAACGCAAAAATTATAAAATAATTTTCCTTTCGCTGGCAAGCATGCGTGAAAATTAGTGTCAAACTAAGATTATTTAAAAAATAATGCATAAAAAAGAAAATAAATTATAATTAAAAGAAAATCATGAAAACAGTTTAAATAATTATAAAGAAAATTTTAAAATTAATTTAAATTAAAAATAAAAATATTAAAATTTTAAAAAAATGTTTAACATTTAAGTTAAAAAATTACAATTTTATAGCAAAAAAATATATAGAAATTTTAGTGAAATTTTTTTTAAAAACAAAAAAAATTGTTTAATTATTTAAAACAAAAAAGAAATGACTACCATAAGAAAACAACAACATTGGTACAAAAAAGACAATTGGCTAAGATGGACATTTGAAATATTAAGTATTTTAGTGCATTCCAGTCATTGTTCACAGATCTTAGCCTATCCCACGGCCCAACAGGAGCATGATCTTATAATATTAGATGCTCTATCGCGTAGAAGTGGAACGGGTTATTATGGTGAAAATTCTGTTATGGAAATGCTAGCAAGAAGTATTTTGAATTTATAAACAAATATTCACAATTTAAAGAAATCAAAAAAAAAAAAAAATAAAAAATTAATGAACTTTTTTTTGTCTATTTCTAGTGATTCCTCAAACCTGTCGTTATCGTGGTCAAAAATTCGAATGTGGTCTTTCAATATCCTGTGTCTTGGGTGGTGGCAAACCAGTGGATTTATGTTCGGGTGGCATGATTTGGTCTTGTTGTGTTGACAAAGAATCCAATGATGAAGAGGCAAATGCTAATGCTGCCCCCGTTAATAATACCAGTGAGTAAAGTTTAACATACTAACCGATTTTCTAGGAAAATTATTTGAAAATTATCCATTACAATTACTTTGTTTTATGCGTCAATTTTTTTTTATTTATTTATTTTTTGATTACTTTGAAACGCTTGGCTTCAACAATAGTTATGCAATTTTTTGCTTCATACTACCAATGCAAACAATTTGCAACAATATTTATTGTACGAAAAAAAAAATAAATAAATAAATTGAAAAATAACAGTTTTGTAGAGCATTTCGTAAAATTAGCTAAATTCTATAAGCATTAGGCGAAATAAAAAACTATGTACTTGTTTATGTACAAAAAAAAAATTACCCAGCAAAAACTCATTTATTGCTATTACTTAACACCTTGACGGCTGACTTGACTACCGTCTGTATTACTTTTAAGTACTGTTATAATGCCTTACATATAATCAGATACGTAGTTAGTTAGATTGAAAGGAGGATGTACATATATACATCAAATCCGAAGAAATACACCTAGGCCTCTATCAGGCCTGTTGTGCGCTCCTTAACCAGTGGCTCAGGTGGGAATCGTACCCACCACCTGCGATCTACAAGACTAGAAAACTAACCACTAACCTACCGGAGGCCACAATCAGATACCTAAGTACATTATTTTGAGTTTTTTACTCCTTGTTTTGCAAGTACTTATTTAAGTAGTTATTTATAAGCTAACGTAGTAAGTACTTGTCACCAATAACATCACCGTGTTAAAATAATGCATAGATAATGCTTATGAACTCTCTATTTTTCATTAGAAGTTTTTGCTGGGATTTTTTTTTAAGTTAAGAAGACATACAGCAAATAAATAAATTAAATTGTAAATAAATTGCCGCTTTTAACAAAAGTTGAATGCTTATGAAAAAAAGCAGAGGTGCTCAAATGAACTGCTCAAATTTTGAGAGCAATAACTAATTATGTCAAAGTTTGGAGATAACCTGTTCTGAAATGAAACGCATTCAAGAAAAAGCGCACGGCAAATAGTTGATCGAGACAAGATCAGGACTTTAGGTCTTGTGAGACAAAACTTCATAAACAATACTTTCCAAATAGCTTCGACATAGATCGAAACAAAAAGTAGTTGAGCGGGATAAGGTCTCGACTCTAGGTCATCTGAGACTTATCTTTATAACTACTACTTCTTAAATAGCTTTAACATCATCGAGACAAGATCTGGACTCTAGGTCATGTGAGACAAAACTTGATAAACATTACTTTTCAAATAGCTTTAACAATGATCAAAACAAGGCCTCTAGGACATCTGAGGCTTAAATTTATAACCACTACTTCCTAAATAGCTTTAAAACGTTCCCTCCCGATCGTTGAAATATTACGCTTTCATCTCGTTTCAAAACAATTAATCAATCAGTTTTAATCGGTACAGGTTGTTTTTAATCTATACCTAGTATTTGTTTTTCCCCTCAAATACTAGGCCAACTCTTTGAAATTATAACTTTGAACTTCTCTGTTTACTGGATAATCCTTCTGCTCACAAAATTTAGAAATTGATGCTTCAGTAGGGCATCGTTACGTTTCTTTGAAACGTAACGATGGCCTGGGGGCACGATGCCTCGACTCTAGGTCGTCTTCATCTAAATAGCTTTAACTAGTATTTCAACATGAGTTTTGGCATATTTGCCTAATGTTCACTTCATAAGGTACAAATTACATGACAATTAATGACCTGTTGGTCTCTTCAATTACAAGGGCAAATAGTCCTCTAAATGTTCTCGGCTTTAATTTTAATGGAGCCTAATTTTTCTGCTTTCTAAACAGTTTTCTGATCGCAAAATTATACAAATGTCTGCTTGAGTAGCTGCAAATGGGTTTGCAAGTTTTTCTATGTATGTGTGTCCATGCAAACTTTACACATACATATGCTACAGGTCGTCCTTTTAAGATTTTTTGATTCTATTTGGCACTTGGTCTACTTTTGGCACAAGCACGAAGGTTATTGCAAATGATTGATATTGATTCATTACTTCAATTTTGTTGCTTGATATTTTTAAGGATGTCCGTCCGTATCGATTTTTCGTCGACCGCATTAAAAATATATTCTTGAACTTTAAGAAAAAAGGAAAGTTTTTGAAGAGCATATCTCTCTCTCCTTGATTTATGGGCACAATTGTCATTACTAATCATGAAATATCGAAAACCAATTTCTAAAAATTTTTATACAAAACTCAAGTATTAGGGGTTATTTTGTAAATCCTCTCCCCTCACTTCACTTCATATTTCATATAAATTGTTTTTGTATTTTAAAAAAATTATATGAAAATATTTTCATAAAAATTTTTGAAAATTTTGTTATTAGAAATGAAAATTTATTTTTGTTATTAGAAATCAAAAAATAAATTTCGAAGCCACATTCAATTTAAATAAACTATATGCACCTTCAACTTCTAATCCAATTCAAAAATTTTTTTATTAATTTATATTAATCCAAAAACTATTTCAAACAAAACCCCTCAGACATATAGCGTTTTGCTCTAATAACCTTTTTGCATGTCTGGATGAGTGAATAAATTAAAAGTGTTCATAAACTTTTGACTTAATATTTAACGATAAATATGAGAAAAAAAGACTAAAAACGCATCAGACAAAAACTTACACACACACACACACACAAATGTTAATCATTTCACTTTCTTTCATAAAAATCTAAAGAAACATCAGTCAAGTCTGGATAAATCTTCATTAAAGTTTTAATAGTTAAAAAAAATGCAAACATAAAAATTAAATAAATTATTACTAAAAACAAAAATAAAAATGAAAACTAAAGTTAAAGTCATATTGTTGAAATATTTAAAGAAATACTTTTATTGAAACTTAAAAAAATGTAAATTTGAAAATCTTATAAACTTCTGTGGCAAAGTAAGTTTGTCAATTAATATGTTAATTTATTCAATTAAATATTTAATTGGATTTTTGAATTAAATTGCAATTATTGCATTTAATTAAATCAATTAATTTGTTAATTTGTCTATAGATTCCATCAGAGGTTTTTCTAATATTCTATTCGATCTAAATCTCCTATCTAGGATATACGTCACAAAGTTAAAAATTTTTGTTTCAGATATCCGTCCAATATGTTCAGTATACATATAGTGATGATGTTTTTGGCAATCACCTTTCGTGTAGAAGCCCAGAGAGCCGCTTGGTTAGAACCTTCTAAAGTGTTTTCTAAAGTCTAGTCAGCAGTCATGATTTTAATATGCGCTATTTTGTTGTCCTTAAACATGACTGAAGCTTTGTCTGAAGCCTTGGTTATAAACTTGTCTTCAATCTGCTTCGTATTCTCTCGCTAAACTCTTATACTTTTCCTATTAGTGAGACAGTGCAAGAAGGATCTGTCAAGGCAGGGTCGCCTGGTTGACCTGTTTGGGTCCCTTGCGCATGGAGACTACTTTGGTAATTAACAGGCAGATGAGCTTAGCAAAACGTGATTAGGTCATGACATTTCCAATGCCGTTTCAGTGAGAACTCCATTAAGTTTTATTAGATTCTGAAAGTAGGTGGAATATCTTAAACACATGTAAAGTTATTGTGGCCCTCCTTATTAAATGAAGTAGGCGGGGCATATCGTGGCTAATATCAGTATCAACTGGATATTGGGTAATAGGCAGACATTCAAGTTTGTTTGGGCTCTCACTCAACGATCACTCTCGCAGTTGTAAATACAGAAAAAAGGAAAAAAAGGTCTTTTCTGTGAATGCACTGGCCTTGGCAGTTACATCATATCTTACCTTGGCGAGATATCAAGGTGTAAGCTTAATAACATTCTCAGATTCCTCACAGCTACAGGCTGGATCTAACGTTAAAAATACTACATCCGACGAGTGGTGTGATTCGGTCAAAATAGAGTTTTTTAAACTCTACTTGATAGTTTGCGTGTATAGAACTACTACGTTAACCAACCAACCAAAGTCTTGACTTAAGACTGCTATAATTGTGGTCTGATCATTAGTCTTGTTCTATGTCTGATTCAAACCCTTTATGAAATTCTATTCCGTTCCTAATTCTTTCTTAAATCGGAACAAAATATAGCAAAATTTCTGAGAGAATGATAAACAAAAATAGTTATCTCCAATGTTCATTATTGTTTATCATTAATGGATAAATTTTCAACACCGTTTTTTATTGGCTTTATATACATATGTATTATAAATGTATATCTCAAAAAAAATGGAGTTAGCTAATTTTGTTTCTAAGCCACTGTTTGTTTAAAATATTAAATTAATTTTAAAATTTTGTTTTTAACAAACTCTAAGTGATTTTATTTATCTCTAAAGAAATTTTTGAGTAATTTTTTTTGTGAATTGTTTAAAACTAAAATCTCCCAAGACAAGCTGGATTTAAAAATTTTTCCATAATTATTGTTTAGTTCGCTGGATAAACGCGTTTATTACTCGTAATGTTGAAAAATAAAAAGTGAAACTTTTTTTTTCATTTTTTATTTTCCACTAAGGTCGGTCGGTTGGTTGGTTGGTGGATTTGATGATTTAAGACTTGATGTTTGTAGAGATTTTTTTTCTTCTTTCTTTTGCATTATTGTAAGATTTATGTGTATTTTCTTTTGCTGGTTTGTTAATAATGATTACTTTTTTATTTTTTTTTAACTGAAAATGAATTCGCATTTTTTTTCGTTATTTTCTTTATTTATTGTTTCTTTAAAGGGGATTTTCTCACTTTTGGTAACAAAACTATAACAAGTAAAATAAATAAATAAAATAAAACCCATTTAAATAGGAACTAAAGTTAGTGGAGGGTAACGTTTTTAAGTTACAAAGCAAAAGCTTTTCACAGATCAAACCTGTACAATGTTTTTGTTTTAAAAGACAGTAGTAGCATGCATTATCACTGCCAGTGCTGTAATAAACAGTTAGTTCAGTTTTGAGGAATTGTTATAACATCGTTTTTTTTTTCATTGAAAATGTCTGTCCACTCGACCATTCAACGCTTAAGTGTTAATTAAAGGTTTGACATTCCATTCATTCCTTTTGCTCCACAAAACTGCTTTCATTTCATTCAGTTTTACTTTCAACATTTGACATCGTCATCAGTTCATGTCTGTGATTATTGTATAATAATAATTTGTGTATCATTTATTTTCTTTTGTTTTTTTTTTGCGTAGTTATGTGTGAATTAAGGTTATCTCATCATTTAGTTGTAATAAATGTGGCCGGTAGTTGTTTTTTTTTTATTTTTTATTTTATTTTAATTGTGTGTAAATTAAATAATTCCATAAGTTGGTCACTACTTGTTTTTTATTTATGATGAAGAGCAAGATTATATAATAGCAATTATATGATTGTTATAAAATAATTAAATATTTTTATCTTAATTTGATTAACATAAATTGTTAAGAAAGTTTTAAGGAGGAAGACATTGTTTTTTAGCAGTAATCTGATCAAGCTTTTTTACATTTAACCCATTTTGATTTTTTTTTTCAAATGAAATAAATAATTTGAAAATATTTAAAAACCTAATAGTGTAAAGTATTTTATAAAAAATTTTTAACTTTAAAAAATTTAATCATGCGTACAACTGAAATCCTTCAGAGCAAAAAGATTTTAGGTATATGTAAACCTATAGTTTTGACTATAATCTTTTGAATAGTCTAGTCTGTAGTCTCTACTATAGACTACTATAGTTTTGTCTATATATTGTTCTAAAGTTTTGACTACAATTTGGTCTAAAACCTTGGTTATATTCTTCTCTATATTCATATCATTATTCCGGCCTATAGACCAAACTGTAGCTTATATTCTTGCAAATAATACGGCCCTAGACTTTTCTGAAGTATTGTCTTAATTATAGACCTAGCTTTATTCTGATCGTTAGCTTTGTTTATAGTGTGGTCTATATCTGATCTTGGCTTTAGTCCTGAATATACTCTGATATGTAGGCCTTACTATAGAACCATCTTTTCGCCTAGTCAGTAGTTCGGATTCTAGTCTATCCTATAGTTTGTACAATTATCAAGTCTATAGTTTGGAATATAGTCTTGACGATGGTCAGATCTGTAGTCTGGACTATAGTCAGGTCTTGACGATAGCCAGGTCTGTAGTCTTTCTAGTCTGAACTAAAGTCCGGTCTGTAGTCTTTACGATAGTCTGGTCTGCAGTCTATCTAGTCCAGACCATAGTCAGGTCTATAGTCTTGACGAGAGTCAGGTCTGTACACTATCCAGTCTGGACAATAGTTAAGTTTATGATCCTGACGATTGTCAGATCTGCAGACTTTTTAGTCTGTATTAGTCTTGGCTATTCTTTGGTCTGTAGCTTGATTTCAGTCCAATTTATAATCTTAACAGTTGTTTGATCTATAGTTTGGGCCATGGTGTACCCTACAGTCTGACTAATAGTTTGGTCTGTTGTTCAATCTATAGTTTTGACTTTACTCTAGTCTATAATTTGGATTATAATCTGGACTATAGTCTGAACTAAAGTCTGGACTATATTTTAGTCTATAGTATAGACAACAGTTTAGTTTTTAGTCTGGATTATATAATAAATTATTTTCTAATAAATAGTCTTGCCTAAACAAAAAACTGATCTCTAGCTTGGCTGAAGTCTTTAATACATTTCTCCAGTGTAGACAATAGTCTGTTTGTATATTTAACTATCTTCTGGTCTATACTCATGTCAGGACTATATTCTTGTCAATAGTCTTGCGATGATGTTCCATAGTTTAGACTATAATGTTGCGTTTAGTATTGACCATAATCTAAGATATAATGTGATCAATACCTTAGTCTACAACAAAAGTCATGAATGATAACTATAAACTAGTCCATTGTCTAAATTATCTGGTCTATAGTCGGTTATGGTACATTTGGTCTTGTTCACAGTCTAGAGTCTGTTCTATAGTCTCAACTATACAGTAGTTTATAGTAATGACTTTAGTCTGGAGTATGTTCCTGATTCTGAGCCATAGTCTTGACTTTAACCTGATACATTTTATCATTTAAATATATACTTAAAAGGATGTAAACATATTATAAATCTGTATATAGTTTAAGTCATACAACAACAACAAAATAAAAAAAAAACAAAATTGTAAAAAAACCAACATGCACCTTAAAAATTTTACTTTCTTTAGGTGACATCATTCACTTATATGACATTTATCCAGATCTGGCCAATCATAATAAACATCATAGCAGTGCCAACTATATACAACCATTAAATCGTCCGCTACATAGCAACGCATTGGGTTCACATGCCACCTCAACCAGTCATTATCCCGGTCATTTAAGTAATCATCAATATCAAATATCTTCATCTGCCTCAACACACTATACCACCAATCGTCCACATTCTCAGGCACCACTTATCAATTATAAACCTCATACCACTAGACCGGGTAGTGGTAATGGTTTTTCTAATGGACCCGGTCCTTGGGATCATGAAACTAATCATTTAGGTGGAGCAGCAACACATACGGGCATAACTAATCATTTGGATAATTTCTTTGATGTACCACCCGAACCGCAGGTACAAAGACCGATAGGATTAGATGGAAGTGCTCATAGTTTAGCGGTCAATGATGCAGCCTATGCGGTGGGCAATGTTTTGGATTTAAATAATGGTGAAATTGATGGTGATTATGGAACAGGCACTACCAAGTATCCTGATAGTACATATCGTCCAGTACCGGGTATTAAATTTTAACTACGTTTCTTTCTAAGTTGTTGTAGATGGTTGATTTCTTTTACTTTCTTTTCGTATGACTATGTTAATGTATTCTTATAGCATCTCTTAGTAGTTTTTCTATACTTGGTTTTTTTGGCAAACACTATTTCCAAAAAGCACTTTCTAGCTTTACTAGCTTTGCACGGCATTTACACTGTTTCTTTAGAAAATTTTCTTGTGTTTAAAATCTGTTTGAAATTGTTTTTATAAAAATTTTTCACATAAATTTCTTTTTAGGTTGTGGTGAAATCTTTACACGTTCCAATCGCATTGTGGGTGGTCATTCTACTGGATTTGGTTCTCATCCTTGGCAGGTGGCCCTAATTAAAAGTGGTTTTCTATCGCGCAAATTAAGTTGTGGTGGTGCTCTTATCTCCAACAGATGGGTGGTAACTGCTGCTCATTGTGTGGCCACGTAAGTAAATAATTTATCATTTAAAGGACTTTAATATAAAACTTTGATTTGCCTTTTTGTTATTAAGCACTCCGAATTCCAATATGAAGATACGTCTGGGTGAATGGGATGTCAGAGGTCAAGAGGAACGTTTAAATCATGAGGAATTTGGTATAGAACGTAAAGAAGTTCATCCGCATTATAATCCGGCTGATTTTAAAAATGATTTGGCTTTAATACGTTTAGATCGTAATGTCGTCTATAAGCAGCATATAATACCGGTATGTTTGCCTCCAGCGGCCACAAAACTAGTGGGTAAAATGGCTACAGTGGCGGGTTGGGGTAGAACGAGACATGGTCAAAGTACAGTACCCTCTGTTTTACAGGTTGGTTGTAATAAATCAGAGGAAACTTAACAATATACATATATAAATTATCTTTTTATTTAACTTCCAGGAAGTTGATGTTGAGGTCTTATCCAATGATCGCTGTCAACGCTGGTTCCGTGCTGCTGGCAGACGAGAAACCATACACGATGTTTTCCTTTGCGCCGGCTACAAAGAAGGTGGTCGTGATTCTTGTCAAGGTGATTCTGGTGGCCCTTTAACACTTTCTCTAGATGGTCGTAAAACTCTTATTGGTCTTGTTTCCTGGGGTATTGGTTGTGGTCGTGAACATTTACCGGGTGTCTATACAAACATACAAAAATTTGTTCCTTGGATTAATAAAGTCATCTACAATGAAAGCACGTAGTAATAGTAGTATTTGCTATTAAACCATTTAAAGTGCTACCACTTGACTTTTGCCGTTTATATATTCCAACTGAAGTGATTAATTTTATCAACAACTCGGGGTTGTTAGTACTTAAGTCACAAATTCCATTTAGAGTAAAAATTAACATTTTTTTAATTTTCTTTGAGATTTGAGTCCTTTATTTAAAAAAAAAGTATTTATTTGTGTTTTTATAGTTTCATTTTTTATTCATTTATAATTTATTTTTGTAAATTTGTTTTAAAAAACCATTTTCATTTGTACTGATTTGTATTATTTGTAGGATTTTAATTGTAAGATTTTAGCTTAACAAATTATTTATTTTTTTGTCATTTATTCTAATAATTTTATATATTTTATAAAAAAAAACAATAATTTAAAAAAAATTATTGAATTTTGTTATTTTTTTCTGGAAAGCCTATTAAAGGCTTCGTTATAGTGCAAACTATACAACCCAATAAAATATTTTAAAATTTTGGTAATGAGTATTGTAGGAAAGTTACTTCATACATTACTTGGTAATAAGTTGTCGTTTGTTTGTTGTCAATTGTTGTCTAATAAGTCGATTTTGGATTTTTTTAAATGGTTTATTGAGTGAGAGATTTGGCTATAAAATATAAAAAATAACTGTAAAACCAGTTTTAAATCCTGAAAAGTCGGGTAAACAGATTTGTAACCAATTATTTTTTGGTCATCGTCGAACCCAAAAAGTAACAACTTACACTTTTCTCCAATATTACTTGCCTACTTGCCAGAATTTGCTAGGAATATTTAAAACTTTAGTCATAAACAGGGTTTCAACTACAGTTATGCTCTTAAGCTATAGCCAATACTATATTCTCAGCTACAGTGGAGACTATAACTACGGATACAGTCTAAACTATGAAAGAGATCATAGCCAAGAGAATAGAACAAACTACAGTCAATATCACTTACCTACCAGAGGCCACTATTTAAGCTATAGTCTATTTAAACTTTAGTTTAATTAAACTATAGTCTATTCAAACTTTGATCTACAGATTTTTTTTAAGTCTAAAGTGTACTCAAGCCAAAACTATAGTCTATTGTCTACTCCACAGTCTAAACTTTGTAATCTAAACTAAAGTCAACAAAATTTGTTATGGACTAAAGTGTAGGCAAGTCTGTAATTTAATCTATAGTTAAAACTATAAGCCAAACTATAGTATGTATTCTAGGCTAAACTATGTACAGTATATGTTATAGTCTAAACAATAGTTAAAAATTTAGTCAAGATAATGATAGTCTATTGACTACTTTATTGTCTAAAATAAATAAAAGTTTATAGTCTAATAATAGTCAATACTATAGGGTAAACTGCAGACATAATTGTAGTTTAAGCCACAATTTAAAGACTTGAATTGACAAATCTATAGTCTATGTTATAAACAAGACTTCATCCAATTTGTAGGTTGAGTTAGAAACAAGTAAAAGTGCTATATTCAGCAATGCCAAATCTTATACACCGTATCAATATTCCAGATATTTGATATTTGATATTTTATTTGTAGCCAGTAATTAGCGTTAATAGATCAGTAACGAGCGATAAAGCAATTTAATGAAGTTTTAAGTGAGTATTTTAAACATAAATGACATTATCTGAAGAGCACCATATATGGTAGGTAGAGTCTACTTAAAGTGCATTGCTCCCTAGCTCTTTTTCTCTATAGTGCTTTCAACAGACGGACGGACGGAAGAACGAAAGAACATGGCTAGACCGCCTTTGAATTTTATAGGTAACCAGAATGTGTTACAAATGAAATGAAGAAATCAATATACCCCCATCTGTTTTCGATGGTCGGTATAAAAACATCCCATAGCCGCTATTGATCTTGACCTGTATCCCTTAAAAAGAAAAAAATTAATAGAAAATCCTAAATGTAAATACATATATTTCTAATGTTAGGAATAGCTAGAGTTGTGATTAGGTAGAAGGTAGTTTTCTCTTTTTATGGGTTCAAAATGTAGTCTAAACTAGTGTACAGAAAAATCTTAACTACACATTCACATTCCAATTTATTGGAGATCACAAATTTTATAATTTTATTGGATTTTTCTTTGAAGTTTTAATCTAAATTTTAAATTAAACTTAATATCTAAATTTTTACTGTTTCTTTTTTTATAAGTAGTCAAGTCAAATCTGTAATTTAGTATTCCTAAATTATCAATCAATTCCGTGATCTTACTGAAGAAAAATATGTATTCAAAATTGTCAAATATTGGGATTTTTTTAAATAAATTTAGTGAATTTTCAAACCTATTAAGGGAAATTTTGTTTAGTTGTCAAGTATATATTGCCTACTTTTAGCTGTTGATAGAAAAATGAAACGTTAGCAGGTTCAACAACCAACTCACTGCACGATCTTTAAATAATTAATAAAATAATATATATTTTTTAAATTTCATTATTAATTAATGTACTTTGAAATATGTAAAACTAAGACAATTTTAAAATTCTAGAGATTTAGATTTAAAATTATAGAGACTATTCGTTTATATCATTTAAAAAAGTTAGTTAGCACTCAGCTGAAATCAGGGATATCATGAAACCAAAAAATATATTAGTTTCATGAAATCTTGTTTTCGGTTTTTTGCTCGATAAAAAATCACATTATAGATCGATAATACTAGATTTTATTAAATTTAATCATTTTATTTGATGCTTTCAAATCCAATTCCGACAATTATTAGAATCTATACAACACCCATAGTAGCATACGATAACGATCGTACGATCGTAATATGTCATTTATAGTATTGAACATAGCAGGGAAACCAAAAAAAAATGAAATTTTAAAAAATGTATTCATAGCATTAACAATATCTATATGTGGATAAGATCAATTACGGACCGATACTCATAAAATTTTTTAGAGAGATTTTAGCTTATACATAACTAATTTATGTCGATTTCCTCAATCGTACTTTATAGTAAAGTATTTTTCTAATTGAGACCTTATATAGGGGGGAGAGAGGGTATTGTCAATTACGAAGGATTTTAGCTTATACAACTCATGTTTATGTACTCGTATTTTAAATCCAGTAATGAGCGTTAAAATTATTTTATGAAGGGGGCCTAGGCCTAATATGACGGTAGGGTTTTCTAAGCCAGCAGTGAGTGTTAATGATATTTTCAGAAGTTGACTTTATAGCTTAGGTTGTAGGGTCAGTTATGGACTGATCCTCCGAAATTTTTTGTGCATAGCAGTGTTGGTTGATAAAGATAATGTTTATGTCGAATTGTATAGGTGTACTCATCTTTTTAGCTAGTAAAGTGATTTTCTGCTGGCGAACTTTTATGGTGGTAGGATCTATTATGGACTGATACCTTTAAGATTTAGCTCATTCCTGACTTGTGCAAAATTTTTCCGTGTGAGCTATGATAAATAAATAGTGAAACGATTTTTCCCATTTTTAATATTAAAATTTTCTGATTTTCTGAGAATATTTCGGAAAAATGTTATATTCCTACCTTTTTAAATCTCACGTTTCTATGAGAGCTATGTAAAAGAGTAGACCGATTTTGTCCATTTGTATTAAAAAATTTTTGTTTACCAAATATTTTGGAAGATTTAGATCTTCCTTTGTGCCAATAACAGACAGACATAGCTATTATAGTTAAATCATGCAAAATATGCCTTTATGGGTAAAATCTATGTAAAATTCTTATATTTTTTCTCACTCACAACTATTTGCAATTGTAAAAATTTCATTGTGTTTGGATTTTGATTCATTGAACACTAAACTACCCACTATGTTAAAACAAATCAAGGGTATTAAATCATTCAATTTCTACAACACTAACATTTGTTTTTTTCTTTTAATAAATACTTAATCACCATATTCATTAATATAGATTAAAAATTATGATGACTACAGAAAATAAGAAACTGAGCAGAAAAAAAGAAATCCCAACAGCATTTTAAGAGATGACATGCTAAAAAAAATAAAGATCGTTCATTCATAAAATACAAAAAACTCTCAAAACAAAAGCTCTCTATATCTATTGGAACCAACTCAATCTGGAAGAAAAGAAAAAAACCTAAAAACCCAAAATACTCCCAGAGTAAAAGTAAACAAGTACAAGTGCTGCATAGAGAGTTGTGAGTTGAAATTTAATTTGTGGCACTACTCAGTCGTATGTCTGTTCGATCGTTGGTTCATTTGCCGTGTGTAACATTAAAATGCAAGGCACGTACATCAATGACAATCTTATCGCACGTACATGTATGTAAATATGTTGCCCAAACACACACGCACACACACACTCACTTAGACGACTATCTTTTTGGTTTGGATACAACTACCGGTAAGGCTCATAGATACGATTTGTCTAGATACGATAATGCCTGTAATGTAATGTAAATATCAGTGGATTTTATGCGTGTAGTTGTGGAATGTAAATATAAAGAAGAAAAAAATATTGTTCTTGTACCGTGTTGCATACTTCTTGTTTAATTCAACAAAATTTATAGTCATCACTGTCGTTTATGTCGTGAAAAATAGCATAAAACTTAAGAAAATGAAAAACAAAGAAAGAGTGGTAAATGTGGTAAATCTTTGCTGCCACAAGCAGAGTTTTGATTATTGAATTGGTTTCAGTTTGTTTTCGGTTTGGTGTGTATGGTTAGTGTTGTACTTCTTGCGATGATTTGCTGTAATTGGCCAAAACGAACATGTTATAACTTGTTTTCCCCGCACTAAACATACTACACTTCCACTTACATTTATCTTCTACTACTATTTTTACTGGTGGTGGTGATAGTGTTGTGTACTTTGTTTTTGGTTGTGGTACGTTTTGTTTTTTTTTCTTAATTTTTCTGTCGTTCTTCTGTTTATGTTCTATTCTTTAGTTGGTAAGAAACATCTTCAGTGTCAAGGTCTCAAGTTCATCATCAGCGGGAAAAAAAGTAGTCAAAGTAGAAAGATATACACAACCAGCAAAAGAACATAAAACAACCAAACCAAGATCAAGAACATTAAAAAAAAAATAAGTTGGCTCGTAAACTTAGAATGAAACTAGTATCTTTAACTTAATGTATTAGTCAGTCAGTGTGAAGTGCAAAATTTTTTTTTATATATTTTCAAAAAGAAAAACAAAAAGGAAAAAAGGAACAAATTAAAAAGCCCAACGATAAGATGACCAGTTTCTAAAAATAGATAAATAAATTGTTTGCTTGTGGCAATTATTTTAAGAAAATTTACACAATTACACAAGTTTAGCTTGTTTCTAGTTTCAATTACTTTAATTTAATTCAATTAAATTTTATGAAATAATGAAATAATAAAATAAGAAAAGTACAAAGTAACAAAAGAAAACGTGTTCTTACGAAATTCTTTAAAAGTAAGCAACGAAGTGAATGTTTAAAAAATGTTAAAGAAAAAATTAAAATTATTTTTAATAAATAGATTTTACTAAAAAAATAATTTGTATCTATGTATATCCCGGTTTTAATCTTTATTAACAAAGAACAACCTAAGAAAAAAAATTTTCTCCTACGTCTATTGAATTTTCTGGGGTCCAGAATTCCAAACTGTGATGTTTTTTAAATGTCTTCTCCTAAACTACTTGTCAATATTCTTGTCATTAGTCTCGACTATAGCCTAATCAACTGTACTGTGATCCGGCTTAATGTTTATAGTTTAGTCTATAGTCTAGTCTATAGTCTAGTGTATAGTCTAGTCTATAGTCTAGTGTATAGTCTATTCTATAGTCTAGTGTATAGTCTAGTCTATAGTCTAATGTATAGTCTAGTGTATAGTCTAGTGTATAGTCTAGTCTATAGTCTAGTCTATAGTCTAGTCTATAGTCTAGTGTATAGTCTAGTCTATAGTCTAGTCAATAGTCTAGTCTATAGTCTAGTGTATAGTCTAGTCTATAGTCTAGTCTATAGTCTAGTCTATAGACTAGTCTATAGTCTAGTCTATAGTCAAGTCTATAGTCTAGTCTATAGTCAAGTCTATAGTCTAGTCTATAGTCTAGTCTATAGTCTAGTCTATAGTCTAGTCTATAGTCTAGTCTATAGTCTAGTCTATAGTCTAGTCTATAGTCTAGTCTATAGTCTAGTCTATAGTCTAGTCTATAGTCTAGTCTATAGTCTAGTCTATAGTCTAGTCTATAGTCTAGTCTATAGTCTAGTCTATAGTTTAGTTTATAGTTTAGTCTATAGTCTAGTCTATAGTTTAGGCTATATTCTAGTCTATAGTCTAGTCGATACA
The DNA here is from genome assembly GCF_022045245.1 of Lucilia cuprina. NCBI lineage: Eukaryota > Metazoa > Arthropoda > Insecta > Diptera > Calliphoridae > Lucilia > Lucilia cuprina. Next base: position 59,609,961 of record NC_060954.1, read on the forward strand.
AAAAACACTATAGTCTGTAATTTAGTTTAGTCTAGTCTATAGTCTAGTCTATGTCTAGTCTATAGTCTATTCTTTAGTATTATTATTCTATAATAAAAACTTAACTTTCCTTAGATAGTTTCTAATGGAAATGCCTATAGAAAAAGATTTACTCTACAACTTAACGCACACGCTTTCCACAAGAAAACATTCACAGTCACACACATTAATATTCATTTTCATATGTTTGTAAGTATGTATGAAGATGTTTGTATGTAAACAAAATATTAAACATTAAGCTCTGAAAACCAAAGAGATACAAAGAAAAAAACAAATGCAGAAAGAAAGTATAAAACAACCATAAACAAATCCAAAAATTCATGCTCCCAGCATTTGAATATTTTCCAAACCTCTGCAGTGGAAAACGTTAGCAGAAAACATTGGCGCAGCGCAAGCGCAGAAGCTAGCTTTAACACTGCGGTCTAAACAGCTGACCGTTCAGCTAAAAAAAAAAAAACGGGGCTTTCTAAAGAAAACTATTTGAATAAGAGCAAATAACTTTAGCAAAGCAACTAACTAATCAACTCACTTTTTGACTAACTCACTTACTCACTCACTCACTCACTACTACCGTTTGGCTTCTTGTTCGTGGTTGTCTTTAACTTTTTTTTCATAAATTTTGTGGATACTTCGTGTTGTTGTAGTGCGTTTCTTTGTTTGTATGTATGGTAGAAGTGTGTGTGTGTGAGTGTGCACAATCAAATGGAGAGTGTGTTGGCCTTAATGAGAACCGTTATGTGGTGCGCGTAAGTCGTTGGCCATAAATACACAGATACACACGGTTACACACAAAACACAAAAATAAATAAATAAAAAACACTACTAACGAAGAAGTAGCAACAAGTGTGAAGAAATGAAGAAAAAAGACATAGAAGAAGAAAAGAAGTAGAAAAAAGTCAGCACCAGAAATTTTTTGTTATAATAAAGAAAAAAAAAACAAACAGAGAGTTGGGGAAAAAGTCCAATAACACAAACAAAATCAAAGATTATATTCACTCGTATGAAAAAAACACATTCACTCGCGAACGCTACAAATGTAATGTGAACTCGAGCAGGCGTTAGTTGGTTGGTAAAACTTCTTCTTGTTTAACGTTTAAATCCAGAATTTTAGTTTCTACCAAGATTGGTGATTCTTTTATACATATAGTTTCTTTTTCTCATTATCATCATTGAGTATCTTGTACAACCATCGCCATCAGCAGCTCTGGCTCCAGTAGTAGAAGTATCAGAAAAACATAAATAATTTCATTTGGCTGTTTGTGGTCTTTCTTTTTTTTCGTATTGTATTTATTTCTTTGTCTGATTTTAACATTAAAGTTTAAGCTTTTTTTCACTTTGAATATGTATTTTTATGTTCTTCACATTGAAAACTTAAAAAAATTATAAACACACACACGATTTTTTTCTTCACTTCTTCTGCTATTTTTGTTGCTTCCTTTATGCTGGTGATTTTGTTTTTTCATTGGTAAAAGAACTATAAATAATGCTTACGGTCTAAAGGTACAGTGGTATAGAAAATCATGGTAATCGGAAAGGGATTTCTTGACTGCTTTTTAAATGTTTTTTAAAGGTTTCTTTTAAAAAGCTTTTTTAAGACTTTTTTAAGGCTTTAAAAAAAATAAACTTGCAAATACTTATTTCACATAAAAATATAAAAGACTGTAAAAGGAAACTTTTGGCAACTTTGTCAAAAGAGAACTTTTTAGGAAAAGCTTTTTTTAATTTGTTATATTCTAGTTTAAGTATTTGAGTAGTTAAAGCTTTTCTTAAAGCAGCTTTAATTGATTATCACTTTTAGTACATAAAGCTTCTTTTATTAATTCAAAAGCTTCTTTATTTTATGAATTTATATAAAATTGTTATAAAATATCAGATGATGTTATAAATATCAGATGAGAAAAAGCTTTTATATTTGAAAAGCTTTTTTTATGTGAAAAAAAGTTTTAAAAAGAGCTAAAAGCTATTTAATAGATTTTTCTCTCTTTTAAAAAACTCTTGGAAAGTTTTCTTTATGTTGTAAAAGTTTTTTAAATTTGAAAAGCTTTTTTTAAGTGAAAAAGCTTTCAAAAAGAGTCAAAAGCTTTTCGTAGTAATTTATATTTTTTGAACAAGCTTTTTTTGTCACTATTTCAGCAAAAAATGTTTTCAAAATATGTCTTATTTAAAAAAGCTTTTCAAAATAAAAGCTTACCTATGAGATTACAAAAGAAGCTTTCTTTAGACTTTCTATTTTTAAAAACTCTCTTTTTTAATGAGTAGTGAAAACTTATCTTATTTACAAAAGCTTTTCAAATTAAAGAAAAGCTTTTTGAGCAAATTTTTTGAATTAAAGAACAATGAACGTTTTTCAATGAGAAGCAACAACGGAACATTTTTGAAAAATCTTTTCAAAGTAAAGAATTTTTTTTACCAAATTTTAACTGAAATAGTGAAGTAAAAAATGCTTTAAAAGTCTTTTAGTGAGTAATGGACTCTCACATTATTTAAAAAAGCTTAAAAAAACTTAATAGATTACAAAATAAGTTGTCTTTAGAAAAATAAAAGCATTTCTATGTAATGTCTTTTCTTGGGTTTATATTGACGTTTTTAAACCACTGTAGGTGAGTGTATGTTTGTGTATGAGTGTTGTTAACTTTTGATGATGAGATGACGGAATAACACACTAAAGTCAAAGTCAAGGCAAGCGACGCAGTCGCCGAGACGTTTTAATGCTCAAACAGCAGAAAACACAAGCGCACACACAAAGCAAGACGCAAACGTTTCTTTCTTTTTTTTTTGTCAATTTTGTCTTATAGTGTTTTGGCTAATCCACTGTCTTGGCCACAGATACATTTCATATCCATAAGCAACAATAACAACAACAACAGTAATAACATGTAACCAAACAAACGAAGCAACGACGACTTAAACAGAATATATGAATGACTGACTTACTAACTGAACAGAGTGCAGACCATACCAGACCAGACCAGAGACCAAATGGTTTTAATGTTAAGAGTTTTTTACTTTTGGATCTTCAGTTGCTGTTAAACATTTGCCTTTGTCGGTAAGGCCTTTTAAAAAAGCGGTCGCATTAAACCCACAAAAAGAACACACTTTCAAACGCACATACACACAGGCCACCGCATTACAGTTATAAACAATTTTTGCGATCGAAGAAATTTTTTTTTTAAATAAATTAAATTAATTTGAAGCTTTTTGTTTAAAAAAAAGAAAAGTGATAAAAAAATATTTTAAATACAAATTCCAAATGAATTGAAATTTCACGAAATATTGTGTGTTTTTGTTTAAAGAAAGAAAAAAACTTTAATTAAAACGTTAAATTTTTACTAAGAATTATTAACGGTATTTTTGATTTTTTTTTATAAAATGACTTGTTAACGTTAATTTTTTTGTATATTTTGTTATTTAAACCATTTAGAAAAAAAGTGTATTTAAAAAAGGTAAAAACGAAAGAAAGTGTATAAATAATATAATAAAAACCTGTTGAAAAAAACGTAAAAATTAAATAAAATATAAATAAACAAAAAAATTAATTAGTGGAAAAGACTTTAAAAAAAAACTGTAAAAATTAAATTTTAAAGAAAAAACAAAACGAATTAATATTAAATTAAAAAAAAATACCACTAAAATAGCGGAAAATTAAAGAAATTAAAAAAGAATATAAACAAGTGCTAAAAAATAAAATAAAAAATTCTTTAAAAAATCATAAAACTTAGAGAAACATAACAACACAATAACTAACCAACAACAGCTATATAATTAACAAAATTCATAACTTGTATTTAACAGCTTCATGCATCCATCAAATTGTTAAAGAGACATTAAGAAAACGAAAAAAAAGATACACACAACAACCATAAAACAAATTTAAGAAAATATACTAAAAAAAAAAAACAAACAAATAAACAAACATCTTGTCTTGCAGCCAGTCAGCAACCAAACGATCGCAACCAACCAACAACAATCAATGTCATTATTTTAAGACAAACGAGCAGCATACGAAATCGTAATCTTCAGATCTACATCAAGCCACACGCCAGTGGAGCCAGGAATGCTAAAAGATCTTTCGGAAAAGGTACTAATCAAAATACTTTTCATATTAACATATTAATTTGTTAAACAACAAATGGTACTTTTTATGTGCTATTAGGGGAAAGTTTGCTTCTTTGATCAGTTTAAATCTGTTTAAGTCAATGACCCACAAAGGAGCAACAGTGAAAAAAAGGTCCTAAATGTTTAATTTTCATAATTGTCAGTTAGCCGAGGTTTGTATAAGGCTCAATTTGAGGTGTTAATTAGATATTTGTTACAAAAAAATATTGGAGAAATAAAATTTGGTACATTTTTGTACTATTTTGGTACCTTTCTTAAGTAGTTAATAATAATTGTCTAGAAATATATTCTTGCCTAAAAATAACAAGAAAAAGAAAGTTAAAAACATTTTGAAATCTAAAAGCTTTAAAGTATAAAAAGCTTGCCTAAAAAACAAGAAAATGCAAAGATAAAACCTTTAGAATTTTGGTTTGTAATGAAAAGCTTTTTAAACTTTAAAACGATAAAATCCATTTGAAAGCAAACAACTTTTTGAAAATCTAAAAGCTCTTAAAGTATTAAAAGCTTTTGTGAAATATGGTGCTAAATAGCTTTTTCCAATTAAATGGAAAAAACTCCTTTTCTTCCCTTTATTATTGAAAAGCTTTTTACTAAAAACACTTATTGCTTAAAGCTTTTTCTTAAAGTAAAACTTTTTTCTTCGTTTAAGTACTAAAAGCGTTTTTGAGTACTAAAAACACTTTTAGTTAAGAAAGTTTATTTCAAAGGTACAAACTTTTCCATGTAAGCTTTTCCTCAATCGTTTTTTTAAGAAATCAATTGTTTAAGTTAAAAAAAAACAGTTTCTCAAATAAAAAAGCTTTTCTTAAATCTTTTTTTAACTAAGTAAGAGTTTTTGTGAATAAAGCTTTTTGAAACAACTTGACTAAAAGGCTTATTAAAAAAGCTTCTTCTAAAAAAACCGAAACATTTTGAGTTTATTTAAGCCGAAAAAGCTTTTTTTAATAACCTTTATTTAAGGGATAGTTTTTGTGAATAAAGCTTTTTGAACTAACTTGAAAAAAAACTTTTTTATTTAGCTTCTTCTAAACAAAAAACAGTTTTGAAACATCTTATATTTAATTAAGCTAAAAAAGCTTTTTTTAAGTCTCCTTTTATTATGGATTAGTTTTTTGCAAATAAAGCTTTTTTAAACAAACTTGACGAAAAAGCTTATATTTAAAGGCTGATGAAAAAACTTCTTTTAGACTAAAACAATTTTAAAACATTTTGTGTTTATTTAAGCGATAAAAACTTTTCAATTTAAACTTTTTTAACAAAAAGCAATATCTTTGAATCATATTAAGCTTATTTTAAAAAAGCTTTTTTGAGCAATATAAGCTTTTCTTAAATAAGCTTTAATTGATAATCAATTGATATTTTTATAATGAAGCTGTTTTTAAATAGTTTCTGTGAGTGTTTTTATGTTGAAAAGTCTTTGGATTTTAGATTAAAAAAAAACTTTTTTGAGTAATATAAGCTTTTTATAAAAAGCTGTAATTGTCTTTGTGTTTAAAAAGTCTTTGAGAAAATACTTATTTTATATTACAACTTTATACATAAAAAGTTCTTTTTTCAAATAAAATATAGTACAATTTTGTAAAATTTTAGTGAAAAATCAAACTTTTGGGGAAAAATAAGATTTTTAGTGTAAAAACCAGAATTTTTTGGTGAAAATTTGATTTATTGCGAAAAATCAGATTTATGCGAAAAAATAATTTTGAATAAATAATTTGGCTTTTAATGAAAAATCTTATTTTTAAAAATTTTAAAAACGTTTTAAAATTGCTCGATTTGGAGTAATTCTCTTTCTATATCTCTGCTCTCAACTAAACTAGTTCTTTGAACCTTACAATCGCTTATAATTTCGGTTTCGGTTACGTTTAGCTTAACTAAACATTGTCCTAGATGGGTAATATTTAGTGCCTATATTAACTATTATATAAATATCTACTAATTTCCCACATAAAAACTAAATTTTTTCATTTGCATTGCTCATATAAAATGCAATTTTGCCCCCTCTTCAAATTATTTATCATAAAAGTGTAAAATGTTTAAGTCATATCAACATCATGCCTGGCAGCAAAATTCAACATTTATTTATAACAAAACAGACATTCTAAAAAAAAGATAACACAACTTCCTACAGATGCTAATGGTTTAGAAACCAAATACAAAACATCTATTGCTGTAACACTAACAAACATACTTACATACATATGTATATATTTAAACCATTTACCAATAAATGAACAACATTAAACAAATATTTAAATCTAGCTACTAAGGAGAAAGAAATTAAAGAAAGAGTTGTAATCTTTATAAAAGGAGTTGTAGTTTGTTTAAGGCCTTAAAACACTACCTCCTGTTGCTAAAGGCTTTCGACATCAAATTAAAGCACTTTAAAAAATTTCTGTTAATATTATGTTATTTCTCTTATTATTTATGCTGTTGCTTGCTATAGTTTGTTTGGTTTTATTTTGGGATTTTTAAACATTTATAAGATTTAAACCAACCTTTGGGCTGTAAGAGTTATACGCATTTATGTACATACATATGCATTATACAAAACCGCATTAAATTCTTTAAAATAAAATTAAAAGAAAAAATAATATCTCTGCACAACAACAGGTTCTTCTTATTCCTCGTTATTATCATGATCATCATCATTATTCAGTAAAAGCTGCATCTGCAGCAACATCAACATCAACCTCAACATTATTTTCATCTGCAATATAAGTTGTAGAAATAAAACGAAACTAAATAACAGCATTCCTATACAAAAGAAAAAAAATAAGGAAAAGAAATACTTAACAGCAACAAAAATATAAATTCTACATATAAAAACATTATATTGCCATTACAAGTCAGTCAGCAAGCAGCTTCCTTCTTTTGCGTAGAATTATCAGAGAGACAGAGCAAAAGAAAAGAAAAAAAGAAGCTGAAGATCGTCTATCCATCCAGCTAAGCAACCAAAGTATAACCATACATTTGGTGTTATTATAAACTGATATTATAGGCCTGGTTTACAATATTGTTCAGTTCATTTTAGCTTTTTTTATTCTTTTGGTTAGTTGGTACTTTAGTTTTGTTGTTGTCAGTTTTATAACAGCATCATATACAATTGGTAACAACGATTGTTGTGCGATTTTTTAAAGATTTTTTTTTTGTATTTTAGAACCACAAACCCTACACATAGAATGGACAATTCAGAACTGTTGTAATTTTTGACATTAAAAAGCTATACTAGACTATGGCATGGGCTGGATTGCAGCCTCGAATATAGACTAGACTGTAGCAGTCTTTAGAGTAGACTATAGACTAGACTAGACTTTAGACTATACTAAAGACTAGACTATACTAAAGACTAGACTATACTAAAAACTAGACTTTACTAAAGACTATACTATACTTGACCATAAACTAGACCATAGACTAGACCATAGGCTTGACCATAAACTAGACCATAGACTAGACCATAGGCTAGACCATAGACTAGACCATAGACTAGACTATAGACTAGACTATAGACTAGACTATAGAATAGACTATAGACTAGACTATAAACTAGACCATAGACTAGGCTATAGACTAGACTATAGACTAGACCATAGACTAGACTATAGACTAGACTATAGACTAGACTATAGACTAGACTATAGACTAGACTATAGACTAGACTATAGACTAGACTATAGACTAGACTATAGACTAGACTATAGACTAGACTATAGACTAGACTATAGACTAGACTATAGACTAGACTATAGACTAGACTATAGACTAGACTATAGACTAGACTATAGACTAGACTATAGACAAAATTACTGTCTAGACTATTGACTAGACTATAGACAAAATTACTGACCAGACTATTGACTAGACTATAGACCAGACTACAGACAAGGCTATAGACCAGACTACAACAAGACTATAGACTATGAAGAAGAGTACAGTTAATAGGAATAATCTATAGGCCAAGTGGGGTAGTATGTCATTGGTCGGACATGCCTAAAAATAAGTTATATTTTATTCATGTTTTCTTTTTCCTGATTTTTTCCTCCTTAAATGTCTTGTAATATGCATGTTATAGCAAATAAACAAAAATCTGGTTACATTTTAAGTATAGAACACTGTCATGATTTCCTTTATAAAACCAAAAAAATCACAAGAACTTGATTCTTCAACAAAATTAGTGGCAACAAGGAAATTACAAGAGAAACACTACAAACCTATTAACTTCTACACATACTACCTCACTCATATTAAATCTCTAAACAATGATATCATATCAAAAATTATCTTAAGTTAGACAAATTTTTATTTTTTTAAATAACTTTTTAATTAATATTTAAAGATAAGTTTTTTTTTAACAAAAAAAAAATTAATTTACTTTTCCTATATTTTTCATAAATTTTATTTTGAGAATAATTTAAATATAACGCTTGCTTGCTTTGAATAATTATAAGAAGTGAGATTTTTTTTAGAAAATCTTAAAAATATATACATATAAATAAGATAACCTACTTTTTTTATTCAAAATAAAATCACATACAAATACTAGAATAATTGTATGTATTAAAAAAGTGTATTTATTTAATGTGAATTCAAAAAAAAAAAACCCTCATAATAATAAATGAGTTAAATAAATAATGTACGAAAATAAAACTGTTATATTTTCGTGTTCTTCTTGAGTTACGTGCCTGTCGCTTAAGTCTTTTGTTTTAGTTTACTTAGTTAGTCAGTCAGTCACTGAAGCAGTTGGTCATAGTTGAATGTTTCCTTAAACACATATACATATTAATGTCATAATAATAACTTTGTTTTAATGAGCATGTTATATTAATTACACACATAAATGATCTCGAAAATTTGACTAAATGATACATTATAATTTAAGTTTAAATATGTCTTAAAGTTTTTTATGAAATATATACATTTATGACCAAATTTTGTTTTTTCACCGTGAACACAATTCCATTGAGTTTTATTATTGGAAAAGCTTTTATTGTAAAAAGCTCTTAAATGAGTCTTTTATTCAAAAACTATTTATTAAAAACTAATTTTTACCGGAAAAGCTCATAATTAAAAACTTTTATTAGAAAAGCTTTTTTGCTTAGTAAAGATCACCTTTCACCGTGCACAAGATTAAAAAAGCATTTTTAAAGCAAAATATCAAAGCTTGTAATAAGCGAGGATCCGGCTCCTGTCTTAATATGAAAGCTTTTTCACTATGCTTTAAAATAATCGCCAAAGCTTTTAGATTTATTTTCACATACAAGTTTTTTAAAGCTTTATTTATAAAACAACACTTTTTCAATAAAAGAAAATATTAAACAATATATTCAATTAAAAATTTTTATGACAAAGCTTTTTTTGGGAAATTTGCTTTCTATAGAGATACGATTTCAAAGTTTTTAAAAAATTTTTTAAAAATTTGTAGAACTTTTTGGAAAATATCCTTGTATGAAAAAAAAAACTTTTTTTTAATAATTTTTCTAGTAAGAATGCTTTAAAACATTCGCCAAAGCTTTTAGAATTCTTTATCACAGACAATTTTTTTAAGGATTTATCTATAGAAACCCACTTTTTAATTAATAAAATATGAAACAATATTTTCAATTAAAACTTTCTACGACAAAGAATTTTTGTAAAATAGAATTTTTATCAAGAAAAGACTTTAAAAATTTTAAATATTTTTTTTTAACTTTTTGCATAAAAAAAATAATTAGAAATTTTTAAAGCTTTTTGGGAAAAAGATTTTTTAAGAATTTTTTCAGTAATAAGTTTTTATGTCAAAAGCTTTATGTATACAAAATTTGAATATTTTCACTGAAAACTTTTTAAAACAAAGCATTTTTAATAAACAAAATTTTTGCTTAAAAAAAATTAATTACAAATTTGTAAAGCTTTTTGAGAAAAAATATTTTTGTAAAAAAAGCTTTTTTAAAAATTGTTAAAGTAATAAACTTTTATTTAAAAAGCTTTATTTAAACAAAATTAAATTAAAACTTCATTAAAACAAAGCTTTTTTTATTGAAAAGCTTTAATTAAATATTTAAATTATTTAGCAATTCATAAAATCTTTAAAAAAGAACATTTAACAAAAAGCTGTTTTCTTGTTTGATTAAAGCTTTTTCGTATAGTTTTATATATAAAAACTTTTATCAAAAATATTTTTTCAAAAAATGATGTTTACAAATAGAATCTTTACCTAAAGTTTTTGAAAACTTTTAAAATTGTTCTAATTAAAATAAGTTAATAAAGCTTTTTCCCATTTAAGTTTTTTATATGGAAATAAAAGCAAAATACATATTTAATTTTGAGAAAAGATTTGTTTGGAATTTAGCGTTTTATTATAAAAAGCTTTTTGCAAATTAGTTTAATTAAAACTTTCAAATTGATTTTGAAAAAAAAAATTTTGGAAAATGCCATTTTATTATAAAAACTTTTTGCAAAAGTCTGTATGACTTTTAAAAACTTATTGGGTAAAAAGCTTTTCATCAAAAATAGTTTTTTTAACAAATTACTTTTTAGATTGTTTAATTAAGCTCTTTGAAAAAGGCTTTTTGCTGTGGAAAATTTGCTTTTTAAAAAGCTTTATTTACATCACTCTTTTGTTACAATATTACTAAGCTTTTGTTTCACGTTTGTGTCTTAAGTCTTTTGTTTTTTGTTCTAATTTAAAGCCGCAAAACTTTTCAATAATTTATTAAAAATCTTTAAAAAAAAACCGTTTTGTTTAGTAATATTACAAAACAAATGAATTTTAATTTCCTGTTGTTCTTAGTAACTTTTCAAAAAAAAAAAAAACTGTCGGTAACAGTAGGAAAAAAAATAAATAAAAATAATTTGAAATGGCAAAATTTTGAAAATTCCTAAACTCTCACACAATCACTTGTTATACATACATCTACATATAATTATGTATTTTTTTTAACTTGTGTGTGTGTGTTTCTTTAAGTATTTGTGGACAATTTTTAGATATGGTTTGTGGTTTGTTTTTGTAAGATTTTTTGTTTCTATGAATATTGAATTTATAGCCTTAACAGGTTCTCAACAAGATTTGGCCTAATTTTATATAAATAAAAGAAAATAAATTCACACCTAAATTTTTTTATTTTATTTTGATTTGTATTTGTATTTGTATTTTTTTGCCAACACGCACAAATTTAGGTCACGTTCTTGGGTTATAGCTGCTGCTGGTGGCTGTTGCTTGATATTTAAATTAACAACAGCTGAGTTTATAAATAAATAAATACAAAAACATTTAAAGCTTTTTACGAGAGTTTTATTTGTTGTTGTTGTTGTTTTTGTTTTTCAGTAGAGATGAAGAAAAAGTAATTGTAGCTAAAATTCATTCCAATGTACTGGTTACATTTAAATGACATTGCTAAGTAGTTGTTGTTGTTGCTGTTTCTGTTGTTGTTGTTGGCGGAAAAAAAGAGAGTCTGATTAGTCATTAAATTAAAAATCGCACTACTAAAAGTGAAATTAAATTAATTTTTTTTATTATTATTTATGTGTTTTTTTTAGGGAAGTTTATTTGATTGTTGTAGTTGTTAGTAGTTTATTTGGTTGGGAATATTTTTTTTCTACATAATATGCATGTAGATACGGGTTTTTTTGATATTTGTTGCTGGTATTGTTGTTAACAGCTTAAAGCTCGGTCGTTTCGGCAGTTTTAACTGGGTATTTATTTGATCAGTGAGAATGTTGAAAAAGCGAAAGTTTTTTTTTACATTTCTTTGTCAGACTCTTAGGGCCAACCATAAATGGTAGCTTTTACCCACACTTTGGCCTTTTTTGAGAGTTGAAATAAATTTAAAATACAAGTGTGTGTAAGTTTGTGTGATTTTTTTCTTTTTCAAATAAAAGTGAAAAGCAGCCAAATTAAACATAAAATTATGGAAGTAGCTATAAAAAAAACACAACAACAACCCAACAACCAGTTAAACAAACAAACAAATAATAAAAAATATTTTTTTTACACAAAGACAACAACAAATTTATAAATAATAATAAAAAAGAAAGAACTTGTATATTGTTAAAAACTTACAAAATTTCAAATAAAAAATCTCTACTCAAAACCACGCAATATTATATGATAATGGCAAAAATAATACTTAATAATTTGTTTATTTCTTTTCTTTTTTCTTTGAAAACATTTTATTTTGGCAAAGTTTTTTTTCTTCATTTCTATTAAACAATAGAAATTTTTTGTTAACTTTAAATGTTGAAAAGTAAAAGAATAGAAAAATTTCTTTTTTTTATTATTTATTTATACAAAGTTAATAACTTTTACTGGCTTTTTTTGTTGTTGAACAAAAAAAAGAAATATTACAACATTTTGGTAATTTGTTGGCCATTTCTTTATTTGAAAATATAAAAACTATATAATATTCACCCATTATTATATAGTTTTTATATTTTCAAATAAAGAAATGGCCAACATGTTTTTTTTTTTTTATTTTCTTTTTTTTTAGAAATATAAAAAAATTATTAAGATGATTTCATAAGTTTTATTTGACATAATATGACAATTGATTTGTGCTCAGTCATTGCTTTATAAGAAGTTTTCTCTGCAAAATATATAAAGACACCTCCGTCTCTATAATAGCAAAAGCAAACATTAAAAATTAATTGATTTAATGTATTATTACCTCATCTCTTTTAAGATAATTGATTTATAATTAAAACATAATTTTATAAATGTTCGATTGATTAGTGTGTTTGCAACCTGTTGTGGAAATTGGAAGTTGTATTGCAATCTTCTTGCAATGACAACATAAAATTTAACAACAATATTAATCACTATAATCATATTTTTAATTATTATTTTTGTTATTATAAAGCTTTTTATTGAAACTTTGTTCTAAGAAAAAACTTTTATTGAAAAAGCTATTTAATAAACTTATTGCAAAGGAAAAGCTTTTTATTAAAAAAATTTTTTCAATAACAATTAAAAATTGTTATTGAAAAATTTTGACGGGAAAAGCTTTTTATTTAAAAGATTTTACTGGAAAAGCTTTTTTTAAAGTTTTTACTGTAAAAGCTTTTTATTTAAAAGTTTTTATTGGAAGATTTTTTATTGAAAAATTTTATAATAAAAAGCTTTTATTGAAAACTTTTCTATTGAACAGCTTTTAATTGGAAAAGCTTTTATAGTAAAAAGTTGTTATTGAAAAGCTTATTATTGAAAAATTATTTTTGGAAAAGTTTTTTATTGAAACATTTTCTATTAAGAAGCTTTTAGATGGAAAAGTTTTTATTGGAAACTTTTCTATTGAGAAGCTTTTAATTAGAAAAGCTTTTATTGTAACATACTTTTTATTGAAAAGCTTTTATTGAAATGTTTTTTTGAAAAAGTTTCTATTGAAAGTTTTTATTGAAAAATCCTTTTATTAAAAAAGCTATTTATTTAAAAATATTTATACCGGAAAAGCTCTTTATTAAAAAAGTTCTTTTGTTAAAATGATTTTATTATAAAAGCTTTTTATTAAGAAGCTTCTTATTGAAAAATCCTTTTATTGAAAAAGCTATTAATGGAAAACTTTTTATTGAAAACATTTCTATTAAAAGAATTTGGAAAAGTTTTTTGGAAAAGCTTTTTATTAAAAACATTTCTATTAAGTAGCTTCTAATTGATAAAACTTTTATTGCAAAAACTTGTTATTGAAATGTTGTTTTTAAAAAAGTTTTAATTGGAAAAGCCTTTTATAGAAAAAGCTATTTATTAAAAAACATTTTTAACGGAAAAGCTTTTTATTAAAAAGATTTTATTATTAAAGCTTATTATTGAAAAATGTTCTATTGAGTAGCTTTTTATTGAAAAATCTGTTTATTGAAAAAACTATAATAAAAGGAATTTGGAAAAGTTTATTGGAAAAGCTTTTAATGTAAAAAAAACTTTTTATGGAAAACATTTCTACTAAGTAGCTTCTAATTGGAAAAGATTTTATTGGAAAATTATTTTACTGAAAAAGCTATTTATTGAAAAACGTTATTAACGGAAATCCTTTTTATTAAAAAACTGTCTATTAAAAAGATTCTAATTATAGAACGTTTTCTATGGAATAATTTTTTAATTGAAATATTGTTTTCGAAAAGCTTTTGTTAAAAAAGGCCTTTTATTGAAAAACTTCTTTACCAGATAGTTTTTATTAAAAATGTTCTCATTGAAAAGCTTTTAATGTAAAAACTTTTCTAAAAAAACACATAAACATCTTCAAAAGTTAATTTTTAAACATAAAATGTAAATTAAAGCTTTTCTAATTAAAATTTGTTTCGAAAAAAACTACACTCATAAAAAAATTTCCTTTGTATTAAAATAAACATTTGTTAAAAGTAACTGTTTTACAAAATTTAAAAAAAATAAAATTTGTAGAGTTAAAATTAAAAACCTTTATTAAATGTTTATTAATTATTTACTAAAATATTTCCTTAATAACATTAGCAACAATTAGTTTTGCTTTCAATATACTTTACTTTTGCGTCACACCTTTATTTATTTTGTTTTTTTTTTTTTTGTCATATAAATAATTTCACTTAATTTTACTTTTTAAAAACAAAATAATAAAATCTTTAGAAAAAAAGCGAAATTAATTGCAATCCATTTTGGATGCTGTTGAAAAATACAAAAAATTTTTGTATAAATTAGCTAAATTCCTAATAAATTGTTTTGACAAATACACGTCGCAGATGAATCACACAGATAACAATGACGCATAGTTACAATTTGTTGGCTAAACAAAATAAATATTTAAATTTATTTATCTATAGATTTGTGATAAGTTTTTATATGTTGAAATATCACGTTTGTCGCTTAAGTCTTAAGTATGTTGGTAAATTGTATGAGCAAGTATGCGTCTTTTACAGAAATCGTTTTTAAATGTATTTCACAAAAACGTTTTTCAAAAAACCTTGTTGCTTTAAAAAGCTTTTGCAAGCTTTTATTAAAAAAGGTTTAAAAACATTTTATCATTACAGACTTTTCAAAAAATAGCTTTCTAACTATCTATCTATGGAGTGAGATCGAAAAATTCTTAACATACATATATGTTTATAAAAAAGAAACCACTAAACTTACAGCTTTATTTTTTTTTATTTGATTCAAATTATTATTACAATTTACAAAAAAAAAATATTTTTATAGTTTTAATCACTAGTGATGAAATTTTGAACCCTTTTCGGAAACCCTTCCATTAACGTTTTTATAGTGCTTTCTGTCACTTTGCTCGAACATGTAGTCCATCTCCGTTTAAAATCTACCACACTTTTGGACACCTTTTTTGTACTCTTCAATTCTCTTTTAACAAGAGCCCAATATCTCTCCACTGGCCTTAGCTCCGGGCAGTTTGGAGGATTTGCCTCTCTTGGTACAAATACCACATTATTGTTCTTGTACCACTCAAGGGCTTGTTTACCATAGTGACAGGATGCCAAGTCAGGCCAAAAATAAGTGGACACATTATGAAGTCTTATGAATGGAAGCTGCCTTTTTTGTAAACATTTATAGAGCCCGTGGTAACAAATGATTGGCTTCTTTTGCCGCAACTGCATATTGCTTACCATACCAAGAACTTTCTGGGAAATTTTGTCTGCTTTTGGGTCCTAAACTTTTCTTCAACATTCCCTCGAGCATCAGCAACATAAAACTTTTGACCTGGAAGTTGCGAAAAATCTGCCAGAACATACGTTTCGTCATCCATTATGCAGCAATAATATTTTTTATAAAAACTTGACTTCAATTTCCGTGCTCTGTTTTTGGCCTCTAAATTTTTAGCAGAGTTTCTGTCAGGAACTTTTTGAGCCTCGTATGTTTTTAAACCTGCATTAGCTTTAACTTTTCGTACCAAATAGTCCGAGCACTGAGCTAACCGAGCTGCTTTCCTACCGGATGTGTTGGGAGCTCTTTTGAAAATGCGTTCTATTTTTTTGGCTTTAGAAACATCATGTGGACCATTCCTTCTACATGAACCAAGTTTTCTATCAACTGACAAGTTCTCCCGGTACTGTTTAATAACATTGAAAACAGTTTGACGGCAGACCTTTGTATGCTTGGCCAACTTTTTGTAAGACCAAGTTGGGTTTAGTTGAATATATTTAATAATTTCAGTACGCACTTTTTTCTGGTCACTCATTTTAATCAGATTAACAAAAAAATTAATATAATTAACATTACACATAATAACTGACATGTTTTTCAAAGGTAACTTGATCAAAAAAAAAATCAAATAATACTTTGGTTGAAAAATGTAATGAAAAACGTGTGTTAAGAATTTTTCGATCTCACTCCTTATCTATCTATCTATCTATCTATCTATCTATCTATCTATCTATCTATCTATCTATCTATCTATCTATCTATCTATCTATCTATCTATCTATCTATCTATTTATCTATCTATCTATTTATCTATCTATCTATCTATTTATCTATTATCTATCTATCTATCTATCTATCTATCTATCTATCTATCTATCTATCTATCTACCTTTTGCTTTTACTAATGCCTGGATTAACAGTTCTTTAATAGTTTATGTCTTGTCACAAATCCATGATAAGTTTATATGTCTTAACACAAATTTCTATAGGTATTTATGTCTTGACATATGTGACATTTGTTTAAATCAACAAATAAAACAAAAGATTAAAACCTTAAAGAATTATTTCGAAATAATTTCTTTTAAATATTCTTATGAAATCTACAAAATTACACATGATGCTGTAACCGAAATAAGAATTCAAAGAAAAACCACATTAAATCCAAGTGAACCTTAAGTATCTTCTACAGATAATTTAACTGCAAAACAAATTTTTTTCAACTTCTTAAACTTTAAATCAGAGTAATTTTCTTCATTCTTTCACTGCCTAAAAAAAACAAAACATAAATAAACTCAGTTGTCATCTACCTTAAAAAGTCAACGACCTGTTACGCAAGAAGCCAGAACGTATAAATTTTAACAAAATAAATAATAAAAAAACACAAAAAAGAACTTGAACGAGAAAAATGTTCTTCTAACTAAACAAAAGACTAAAGACACATACTCGAAGTTGAACACAAAGTTAAACGAAGTTGTTGTAGTATGTTCTAAAAGTATGTTTGTTGATTTGTAGCAATGTTGTTGCGTATTATGCTTTTGTTCTATATTTTGAAATAAAAAAAGTTCTTTTTCTTTTGTTTATTTGTTTATATTCTTTTGTCAGCTAAAATAAAAAAATCAAAATTAAAAGAAATGTAAGATTTTTAAATTTTTTACTTTCTTTCAAAAAAATCAATATTTTATTTAATTTATCTAAATTTAGTTATGTTAACACTTATTTAATACATTTATCATTTTAAACCAAACTATGTCTCATAAATTGTGACTAATTTTACTAAAAATTCATTAATACTTTTTTTTAAAGCAAATCAAGCGCATCAAAAACAATTGTTAATTTTTGATTTCTTGAACCTAACGATTTCTTTGTAAATGACTCATTACAAATTATGTAACGAATCGATGAATCAATTCCTAAATATGCACTGTAACCCTCAACTTTCTTTCTAAAAATAAAAAATTATTAAAAATATTTAAACCTGTTTAAAACTTCTTTTTTTACAATTTTTTAACTTTCTTTACAGATGGGGACTAAAAAACTGTTAAATACTAGTAGTTCACCACCCATTGCCTACAAACGTTACTGCAATAATTACGAAGAAACACAACAAGAACAACAAGAACAAACACCTTTAAAACAGCAACATTATCAGCAGCAAGAACAACATTATAGCGGAAATCACAGCAACAAAACAAACATAAACAATACCTGCCTTTTAGTTAAACATAATACAAATGCAATGTTTACAAAATTAAGGAATTATTTTACACAATTTAGAACGACAAAATCCACATTATCATCATCATCATCAGCAGCACATTGTCACCAGCATCGTAGTTATCGTCATGAAAAGCTGACAGAATGTAATAGTATACCCATAGTGCAGCATAGCTCAAGCAATATGTTACACATTGTCAGTATTGTTGTAACGTTAGTTTTCTTGGCCTCATTCAACAGTGGCGTTTCAGCGAATCCCGTTTTTGTGGATAATCCCAGCTTAGCTCAATGTAAGTTGTTTTGATCTTGATATAAATCTGTTTGTAATTAATTGAAAGCAACAAAATGTTTATGTAGGGTGAACAAAAACCAGTGAAATCTGAGAATTATTTTAAAAAGTTTTGTTTGAAATGTCTATTAATTTTATAAATTTTTATTATAATTTGTATGTCTTGATATAAATATTTATTGATATTTATGTCTTGACACAAATTTCCTTAGATATTTAGATTTTACACAAATATCTTTAAAAAAGTCTCTAGAAATTAATGTATAGACAATCATATGTCCTGTCACAAATTTATATGAAAAATTTTGTCTTGACACAAATATCTATAGATATTAATTTTTTGACACAAATTTATTAAGATATTTATATCTTGACACAAATATCTCTAAACACTTCTTTAGATATTTTGGTTCTAACACAAATTTCTCTAAAATTAAATGTCCTAACAAAAATTTATTACATATTTATATCTTAACACAAATATCTTTTAACATTTCTTCAGATATTTTCGTCTGGACTAAAATTTCTTTAGAAATGTATTTCTTGACTAAAATTTCTTTAGAAATGTATGTCTTGTGTTACATCATGTGATATGTCATCTAGATATGTGTATTAAAACAAATGTCTCTAGATATTTATGTCTTAACATTAATATCTTTTGAAATTACTTTAGATATTGTCATGGCATAAAATTATTTAAAAATTTATATCTTAATACAAATTTCTTTTCAATGTATGTCTTATGAAAAATTAAATATAAATATATGTGTCTTAACACAAATTCTCTTGATATTTATGTCTTGACATAAATATTTTTGAAATTTTTTTTAGATATTTTTGTCCTGACACAATTTTGTTTTAAACTGTATGTCTTAATAGAAATTTCTTACATTATTAATGTCAAGACAAAATGTTTTTTTTATAAAATTTATGTCTCGATACAAGTTTATTTCGAAATGCATGTCTGTGGACAAATTTCTTGCGAAATTTATATCTTGATACAAATATTGTTTAAATTTTCTTTAAATATTTTTGTATAGACACTCATTTTTTTAGAATTGACTAAAATTTATTTAAAAATTAATGTCTTGTCATAAATTTATAATAAATATTGGTGCTGACATAACTTTTTTTAAATGTCTTGTCAAAAGTTTCATAACAAAATTTATATCTTAGCAAAAATTTTTTTCTTTAAAAATTTTTATATTGAGACAAATTTCTATAAGAAAAAATTTATGTCTTGACAAAAAAATTTTGTACTTTTTTTGTCTTGACAAATTTTTCTAGAAATTTTATATATAATTTAAAATCAGTATCTTATATTTCTTAAAAAGTTTATGTCTTGACATAATTTTACTTACATATTTTTGTCTTGATAAAAATTTCTTTGTATTGTAATGTATTGGCAACAAACTATTTTAGACATTTTAAATATTTTACAAATTTCTTGAGAAATTTATGTCTTGACACAAAATTTCTTTTTAAATATATGTCTTGACTTTACAAATGTTTGTCTTGAAACTATTTTATGTAGAAAATTATGTTTTGATGTCTTGATACAATTTTTTGGAAATATTTTTATTCTTACACATATTTGGAAAAAATTTATGTTTTGATCCAAAAAGTTCTTTAGATATTTATGTCTTGACACACATTTTTTTTTAATTTATATCTCGAAACAAATTTCTGCGAAAAAAATTCATAACTTGAGACACATTGCTATATCAGCAGAGAAATAAATATGAAACAAATATTCACTGAAATTAATATCTTGAGACTAATACCTCAAAAAATTTATATCATGATAAAAAATTTTCAATAATTTTATCTTTTAGCAAAATTTTTAGTCAAGTTTTACAAAACGATTCTAAAAAAAACTTAAACACTTAACCCGAAATCTCTTAAAATAACTAGACAAATAGGCTTTTAGAGAAAATGTCAGATAAAAAGATTTTACACTATGTTGCCAGCAACTCAACAACATAGCGCAGCAATATTTTAAAAAGTCAATGTCAAACCTGTTTGCATTTATAATATTTTATGTTTGCATCCACAATATTCCCAGTCATATCTATGACACTATATATGCAAAACACTTTATTAAAACCACTTTAACAAAAATAAGAAGTAAAATTCTCAAAAACAACCACTAGAAATTGGCACTAACTTTAATACCATACAACAGTTTTTTTGTGTTCCTAACAGATTTTCTTTGGTCCACACAAAAAAAGTGTTTAAAATTGGTACGAGTAAAAGTCATTAGTTGGAAGATCAACATGTTTGATCTTGGCTTGTTGTTTTGTAGAATATTTAAAAATGTATGTCGTTGTTCCGTTACCATACAAGATGACGACTTCTTCATCAACTCTACTCTACTCCTCTATGAGTAGTATCATTTCATCTGTTTCCACTTTTTTTGCTAGTATTTTTTCTTATTTTTAATATAGTGGTTAAAAAAAGTCTTGTGCAGGCAACATAAATGCATCATGTCTATAATTTGTTGGCGATTGTTAAAATGCAAATGTTGCTTACAGATGAAGGAGATACATGACATGAATTGTGCGGCAAAGTATTGGTTGGATGCTTCATTATTATAAAAACAAGAAAAGAAAGGTTTTTTTTTTCTTTGGTTCACTTACTTGCTTGGCAAATTAATGTTTGCAATTTGTAACTTGAAAAACATGTGTAGTTGAAATCTTAAGTTGAAAAAAAAATCTATGTGATCGGAAAGCTAATGAAGAAATATATATTTAAATGAGTTGGAGAGCAGACGTTTAAAAGGCAAATATTTTTTTAAATATTTCTCTTTTAACACAAACTCTATAGATACTACTTTAGAAATTTATGTTTTAACAAAAATCTGTATAGAAATTTATGTCTATATAAAAATTTCTTTATGTATATTTGTCTTGATACAAGTTTCTAAAAAAATTATGTTTTAAGACAAATTTTATAGAATTTTTTGTTTGTTTCGTTGCAAATTTCTTAAATTATTAATATCATGACAGAAAATTTTTAAGATATTTATGTCTTGACACAAATTTATTTCGAAAAATATGTCTGTAGACAAATTTCTCTAAAAAAAAGTATGTCTCTACAAATTTTTTAAGAAATTTATATCTTGACATAAATATCTGTAAACATTTCTATACGTTTTTTTGTTTTGTTACACATTTCTTTAAAAATATATATTTTGAAAAAAATGTCTTTAGAAATCTATGTCATGACTCAAAATTTCATAACATAATTTTTGTCTTGACATAAATTTCTTTAGAAATTAATATATTGTCAAATATTTGATTACATAGTTTTCTTTAAACATAATTTTCTAAAGATATTTTATTAGAAATTTATGTCTTAACACAAATCTCTATAGAAATTTATGTCTTAAAACAAATTTCTATGGGTATTTTTGTTTTTTTTTATCCAAAATTTCTATAGAAAAGTTTATCTTGAGGAAAATTTTTACAAAAGTGTATGTTTTAAGATAACTATCTAAAAGAATTTGTCTTAGGATATTAATTTTTATGTTTTGATACAAATTTCTTTAGATCTTTATGTCTTGATTCGAATTCCTTTAGAAATTTTTATCTTGACATAAATTTATTTTGAAAAATCATATTAAATGTTAATAGAAATGTGTGTATGGCTTTAGACAAACATTTATAGGCGCATAAGTCTTGACACAAATGTCTATAGACATTTATATCTTGAGAGAAATTTCAGTAAAATTTTTTGTATCTTGAAAAAATTCTTTTAAAATTTTTGTCTTAAAACTATTGTCTGCATCTTGAGAGACAGTTCTTTAGATATGTATGTCTTTATTTTCTTAAGAAATTTATGTCTTAAGAGATTTATATCTTTACACAAAATATCTTTAGAAATTTATGTCTTAAATTTTTTTTTTTAATTTCTATAAAATAGCAAATAAATTTTAAATTAATAAATTGAATCTCATTTTTCCAAAAAGTTAAGTCTTGACACAAATATCTTTCAAAACTTATTTAAAAATAAAATTTTCTTTTAAAATTAATGTCTTGATAAAAATTTCATTACGTATTTATGTTTTAATACAAATTTGTATTGATATTTATGTCTTCATAGCAATTTGTGTATTATTTCTAGAGAAATCTATGTTTTGGCACAAATTTTTATAGAATTCTATATTTTGAAACAAATTTCTTTAAAAATGTTTATAATGATGCAAAATTTATAGAAAAAATTGATTAAATTTAAAAAAATCCTAATATTAACAAAAGAAGTTTCCTAGATTTTTGCAAAATTCTCTAAATTATTTCTTTAAGTGTAGTTTAATATTTAACAAAATTTAAATCTTTATTGTTTTCGGTTTTATTTATTTATTTTCATTTCGGACAAGTATTTATTTAACAAATATTTGTACTTTTTATTTTAGTAAAGAAAAAAAATAAATAACAACAAAAACGACAACAGAAATCTCTGGTTAAAAAAAATAAAAATAAAGATAAAAATCTTTTAGATAATTACGTGAGAGAAAGTTAAACAGCACACAGCTTAGTTCTACAAAAAAAAACACACACACAAGACAAACTGGCAAACAGTTTAACCAACTGAATGACTGACAACATGGAGTGTGTTAAAAAAAATTGCTTTGATGTTTTTTTTTGGATTTTCAAAGAAAAGTGGAACATTAAGACGAAATAACTATAAAACACACACAAGTGGCCCGCAGCATTGAACGGAAAACGGTGGGTGTGTTAAATTTGAGAAAAAAAAAAGAAAATTCCTAAAGAAAATAAAAATTCTTATGTTTAAACAACTACCGGCTTTAAAGAGGAAACCTGCTCTATTTCTATTATTCCTTAATATTTTTTTTGTCATTTCAAAGTTCTAGCAACTGGTTTTTCTCAAACATTAAAAGTTACATGAAATCTTTAGCAGAACAACACTAACACAAACAAAGCACCTGAAATGTTGAAATGGATTTGTACGTAACAAGTGCTACACAGGTTCATTAGCAAAACAAACAAAACGAACATATCAACGAACGAACCTCATTGTACAAATTAATGTAGAAATATACAATTTTTTTTTTTTTTTTTTTTTTGGTTTTCAAACATGTTTTGTGATTCTATTCTAACGTGAGAATTATTCTTCTTTTGATACTTTTTTCTCTACTAAGATTTCTTTAGAGGAAGTTGTTAACAGTACGGCACAGTGGTTTAAAATAATGAACCGTTTAAGCAAAGTGTGAAAAAACATCAAAACATATTCAAACAATTTTATTACAAATTTACTTTAGAAATCAATGTAAAGTTGGGAAAAAATATATAATTAAATGTAAGATTATTTCATAAAATTTATTTATTATTTCCTTTGATTAAAATGTTTACTAAACTATTAAATGTATTTGGTTTTACTTGGAAATTTTCCTTAACCTCAGTTAGACAATTGTGTAACTCAACTTTTGTTTTTACTGTTTTCCAAATTTGGTAACAATTACGTTTTCTTCTTTTGAAAGTTGAATTTAATGACAAAATTATTAATAAGTTATTAATACATTCATGGTATTAGATATTTGTATAAATGTATAGTTGGGTATGGTCGACCCTATGATACTCTATCATAGTGAGTAGTATACATAGTTAAATTGTCACAGATAACGTTTCTACACAGAAAAAATTATCGGTAGTTTATTTTCCATTAACATGTTTTAATTTTCTTTATTTTTTATTTAAACAAATTTTTATTTGTCTTAATTATCTCGTTTTTTGAAACTGTTGGAAACTAAAGTGTAAAATTTTGATTAAATTTTTAATTAATTCAATTAATTTTTTAATTGATTAAAAAATTTTTTCTGGCCTTCTTTTCCATTTTAGATTTTTTTTAATATTTTATTTTTAATTTTTGTGCTAGCAATGTTTATAATTCTTAAATAGTCCATAAAATTTTAGGCATATAATATTCAAGTTTCTTTACAATTTATGAAACACTTTATATGTTAAATTGTGTCAATAAAGTGATAATTTTTGAAAATGCTGAACGCATTGTTAAAGGTCTAGTATTCCTTTAACGTTGTGAGTAATCTATTAATAATTTGATTGTTTGAATCACCATCTTAATTGATTTATAAAAAATTCTCTATCAAACAGTTTAATTTATTTGATTAATAATTTAATAAAAAATCAATTTTATATTTATTAAATATTTAATTTATACAATTAATGAATTAATCAATTTTAAATCTTGTCTCAATTATTGACATTAATTGTTCTGATTAATCCGTTATTTGGAAAAAAAAATATATATTTTTACTTTTTTACAAATTTGGTAATTGATATCATCATTTTGGTTATAGGTGCAAAACTTGCTTGATACAATTATTTTGATAATTAAAACTCATTTTCAGTTTTTTCTGTGTAAGCCAATTGATATAGCTTAAGGTAGTTGATGATCGACCAGTACTTTTGAGAGTTACAAACATTATCACCAACGCATTATATACTATAGTGATGTAGGGTACAAATAGACTTTCAAGTGGGCAATAGACAAGCCTTAAGTCGAAATACGATTTAGACTTGTTTTCAAATCAGTTTTTAGACTAGTCAGGAGAGTAGTCTACAGATTTTTCATTAGACATGTTAACTAGTCGAAATATTAGGCCTTACACAGATCGATGGACTAGTTCGTATACTGGCCCACAAACTAAACAATATATTAGTGATTGAACTAGTCAAAAGATTCGATATCAGACTAAGTAGTAGATAAACTAGTCTTTAGACTGGTCCATAGTCTTTAGACTAGTCCATAGTCTTTAGACTAATCCATAGTCTTTAGACTAGTCCATAGTATTTAGACTAGTCTATAGACTAATCTTTTGATTATTCTGTGGACTTATCAAGTCTATGTTATATACTATTGCACATACATAACTGTATCTGTAGAGTAGCGTATGAACTATTCTACTATTGGTTGGTCTTTTTCCATAAAATAGGCCTATTCTAATGAGTAGTCTAGTGATTAGTCTACGGACTAGTCTAAAGTATATTCTATGAACGAGTCTATTGACTGGTGCAATGACTGGTCTAATGACTAGTCAATTACTTATTTATAGACCGGACTATTGAGTAACTAAACAACAGACTAGTCCATAGAAAAGTCATTAAAATAATCATTAGACCCGTTCATAGACTAGTCACTAAACTAGTCAATACTTTTGACATTAGCTTCCTACATACACTTGACATTAATTAGATTATTGATTAGACGAGCCATTGTTCTCGTTACCAAACTAGTGATTGCCGTTTAGTAAGTGCACCATGGACTAGAGTATCACCTAGTCCAATGGCTTACAAAGTTACCAGTCGATCGAATAGTCTATGAACTATTTTATACATTTAAAAACTGTGGACTAGATTATGCAATTGTCAGTTTCCAAGTCTTTAGATTAATCTATGGAGTAGTCCAATGAGTAGTCAAATCACTAATATAATGATAAATCTATGTTATATTCTATCGACAAGTACATACATAAGTCAAATAGTTAGTCCATAGACTAGTCTTATGACTGTAATAGGGACTAGTATTATCACTAGCTATATACCAGTCTTAAGTCCATTCTATGCACTATTCCAGTCACGGTTTTAATGACTGGTCTATTTCTTAGTTTATAGACCAGTCTTTGGACTAGTTTATTGCTCAGTCTATTGACAAGTCTCAGTCTATAGACTAGTCTTTGGTTTATTGCTCAGTTTATTGACTATTGTGGTCTAGTCTATGATCTAGTTTACGAACTACCTAATGTTCTATTGACCCGTGCATGGACTTATCGATCCAGTAGTCCATTTATCAGTCTATTGACTAATCAATAAAAAAAGTCAGTTTACCAGTTAGAGGACCAGTCAATAGAACAGTTCCTACTCCAGTTGACTGACCAGATTAAAGTCAATTCACTAGTCTACTGGCTTAACACACTTGTCCATAGAATGATTCATCAAGACTTGTCGATAGTATGATACATTTACTAGTCCATACACTAATCAATAAACTAGTCCACAAACCATGCAACAGACTGGTCAGTAGACTAGTTCATAGACTTATCAATATCCTAATCCATATATGAATTAAAGAACTAGGTCATAGACCAGTTTAAACCCTAACTTTGCTTGTTATATATTTCTAGACATTTAGCTTCAATATGATCATAAGATAATTAAGTCATTATTGAGTTTTTGCTGAGTCACTTGTAGAGTCGAATGATCTCTATTTTAGTTCTTCTAAACAAGCATGAACAAATTGATTTTTAATTAATTACATTTAAAATACAAAGCTAAACTTTTCCTTTGAACAACAAATTAAACCATAATTAAATAAGTATTTTCCGGGATTATTCTTTAAATAAATAAAATTAAACTTTTTCCTATAATACTTATTGTTTGTTGAAAATTAAGAATTTTTTTATTCTTGCAACAAATACGATTTTGCTGACACTTTATTGAAAGTCTAATGCGCATAGCGCATGCATTTAATTATTTGTATGCTAAAAGAACACAATTTGTGTTCTACAACAACAACAAAACTATAAAAAACTAAACCAAATCAGTGTTAAGCCGAATGTATTTGACTGCCAGCAGCAGTTCATTTTAAAATTACATATTTAAAATATTAGTTTTTTAGGTCAAGCAACTGACGTTTATTAACAACAAAAAAAAATACATTAAACAAACATCACTACAACACTAACAACAAACAACGAAAGTCAGCAATGAACAGGCTTCGCAGCAACAGCAATTGCAAAAGCAGCAGCAGTTCTGTTTGCAGCAGAAACTTTGTTTTGTCAGCATAATGAGGGGAGGGCAGTCATATTGTAGGTGTATTGGTGTTGAGAATATAAGAATTTGAATATGGAATATATGGGTTTCAATACATGTGTTTGTTGTTGTTGTAGTTGTGGTATTTTGTGGGTGCTTTTTGACTTGAAACGACTACTGACTAAATTCTACATGTATTTATGTATCTCTAAGTATGTATCGAATGTGTTGTATACTCTATGTAGGTACACTAGTACGTGTAGAAGAGAGTAAATTTATTGTTTTGTATCTTGAAGGTGTTGAATTTTGTTATTGTTGTTTTTTTGAGTAAGTGAATGTTTTTTTCGATTTGTTTAAACTTTTTTTGCTGTTTTGGTTGTCACAATGAAAGTAGGTCGCGTGCTGTTTCACATATTACGAATATTTTTACTATGTTTCCTTCTAGTTTCATTTGTTGTTGATGTTGTTAATATGCATACATAGATGATGGTATTAAATATACGAGGGCAAATCAAAAAGTATATAAATATTTTAAGATTTTTTTTTTAATTTTTGGAAAATTTTATATCATTCTTACTTAATACGTAAGAGGAGGAAGTATTAAAGAATTTATTTTTAAATTACTTTTCAAACTACCCTCGTAGGTACAATTATTAGTATTTTATATAAACAAATTATGAACAATGTTTGTATACTTTTAATAATAATATTTTTAACATATTTTTGTTTGTTCAACTTGTTTTCTTAACTTCTTCCTCTGCCAGTAAATTATAATGAAAATTACTTTTATTTTTTAAAAGTTAACTTTTTTTGAAACTCCCCACTATCAACTCCCAAATATCAATATCTGTTCCTTTCACTTTGTTTTCAGATTTTTCTTTATCTTTTTGTAAAAAAATCTTTAAATACGTTCTTTTTTGTTTGTAAGAAAAACACAAAACAAACGTTAAGAACTCAAATAAAATTTATGAACTTTTCTTGACAACTGTCAAGATCATTTGGCTGATGCCAAAAGCAACTTTTGTATATGAATTTTAAAGACTTCAACTCAGTTGACCTTAATTGCAGAACGATAAAATACAAATTGCCACTTTGTCTGGTCTGGGAGTTTTATTTGGAAGAAAAAAAAAGAGAAAGATTGCCAAAGTAAGTTTAAAAAGTTGTCTTGTTTTATGACTGGAAGTTAGTGTTTATCTCGAACAATGATCAGCTGTCAATTCTTTTATATTAACAAATATAAATTTTAAAACAAAAACTAAAAAAAAATAATATTAACTGTTAATTATAATTAACATGATAAAAAACATTTTAAAATTTAACAGCCTACAGGGCAAATTAAAAATAGGCTCTATGCATACTAAAAAAAACGACATAATTTATTCTTTGCCTGCACGTGATGAATATGTTTATACAAAAATTGTAAAATCTTTTAAATTTAAAAATTCTTTGCTTTTAAAAAAATTAAATTTCAAAATAAATATTAATATTTCACCAAAATACGTCTTATAACTAAATGCTTTTATGTTAATTATATATTTACACAAATTTAGTTCAGCGTTTTGTAAATTTGCAAATTATTATTTTTTTATGAATATAATCAAATTTTTTATTACTCTCGATTAACTTTCACTAAATTTGTTTAAATAAATATTGGTAAAAAAGAAAACCACTTATAAGAATTTTAATTAAGTGTTTAAAAATAACATATATTTAGCAAAGGACAAATTAAAATTTACAGTGGGTTAGGTCCTATAAAATGTTCATAAATTTTTATGTTTAATTATACATTAAGAAGAGGATTAGACTATAGAATAGACTAGACTATAGACTAGACTATAGACTAGACTATAGACTAGACTATAGACTAGACTATAGACTAGACTATAGACTAGACTATAGACTAGACTATAGACTAGACTATAGACTAGACTATAGACTAGACTATAGACTAGACTATATACTAGATTATAGACTAGACTATAGACTAGACTATAGACTAGACTATATACTAGATTAGAGACTAGACTATAGACTAGACAATTGATTCGACTATAAATTAGACTATAGCCTCTGCTTTCATTTAAAATATAGTATCGATCATATTAGACATTTTTACTAACATTTTTCTACCAGTGTTTATAGCATTTATCGCAGCCATGGTAAAGCAAAAAAAAATCTATTAAATTATTGACAGTTTATTTGGTATTGGTAATGGTTAAATGAATATCTCCACTTGTTTAAGCATAAAACCGCTTAATACTTTTAGTATTTATTAAGCAAATATTTTAGCTAAAATTTTTTATTTTGTAAGCAAACGTTTTAGAGTTTAAAATTTTTACAAATCTTTAACTAAATGACTGAAATAAAACTAATATATAGTATATATGGCAAAAAGACATGAGAAAAAGAAAGATAATAATGATGGCAATGACAGTAATAATGGTGTTGATGATGAGAGGATGCTTCTGCTGGTAAATGCTGATGAAGAATATTTTGTTTGGTTTCATTTTAATCACAGAGTCTTAGTTACCAGCAAACTGCTAATCAAACAAATAATTCGTAAAGCAGCTGCTGGTTTGCTTAAGTGGCTGGCTGGTTGGCTTTGGTCAGTTAGCCGTTGAGTGACCGCATTTTACAGCTACAAACGAACCACAAACTTAATAACAAGACAACGCTGACAATGAAAAAGCCTCCAATAGCATTTTCACAATATCCATAGCAGACACACAGCACATACAAACATACATAAATTGGAGGAAGTTATTTTCAAATTTATTACTTTAATTATATGAAATTACTTAAGATAAAGCAATAAAAATACTATATACAGAAAAGGAAAGAATAATCAAAATACCGAAATATAACCCAGTTTGGAAAAGAAAAAAAAACTGGAGAAAGAAAAAACAAAAGAAAGACTTTTTAGTTTTCTAATTTAGGAGTATATAGACAATGTATCTTAATTATAATAAATCATATAAGAATTAGACATTTTTTTAAGAAAATTATATTCATTTCATTTTAATGACTTCCTTTCTATTTTCATTTCAGTTCAATCTGGCAGAAATATAAGACATTTACCTTGTATAGTAAGAAAATCGGGCAGATCTGGTGTGTGTATGTTTGCTATTGACTGTATCAAACAAAATGGTACACATTTGGGTACTTGTATAGATCGTTTCTATTTTGGATCATGCTGTGATATTAAAGTAAGTTGGTATTTTTTATATTTTGTTTCAAAAGCAAAATTTAATTAATGGATTTTCATTTTTCTAGGAAGAGGAATTAACTGAAATAGCTGAAAATAGCATAGATCAAAATACTATATCTCATCATTTTACACCAGAATCATCTACAGTACCCACTAGTGCATTATTTAAGCTCACCACTTTAGGTCCTCTGCATCAACATGGCAATACAAGTTTCACTAGTAGTATTAGTAGCAGCAGCAGCAGCAGCACTACTGGCAGTAGCAGTAGTACTAGTTTAGCAAACCAACAAGATGTCACTCAAATGTTAAATAGTGTTACACAAACATTTGCTACTACAACTTTGAATGATACCCCCAGACCTACTACTTTGGAAACCAACTCGAATACGGGTAAACCCTTTAAGTCGACTACAACTAATAAACCCAGCCAACAAACTACACACAAGCAGTCGCATTTTGTGATAAGAACTACAGCAAAACCCACCAAATATACAACAGGAGGAGCAAAACCTTCTCATAATACAACCACTAAAAAGAAAACTACACCTTCTAGCACAACTAAAAGGGTTACCACAACTACAAGTACCACTACGACTACAAAACGACCCATGCTAACCACTACAGAAGCAACACAACAAAGAGATGAATTGCCCATAGAAATGACAACAATACCTACAAAACTATTTACTTACCAAATTGTAGAAACCACTGCCTTTACACCCACGGAAGCAACAAATGTGTTTGATTTTGTGACAACAGAAAGGTTGCAACACAAAACTACAAAGCCAGCGCTACAAACAACAAGCAGTAGTACAACAACAACAACCACAGCACCAAAAGCAACAACTACAAAACCTAAAGAAACTACAACCAGCACAACAGCTGCTGCAACAACACAAAAAATCACCACAATAAAACCTAAACCACAAACTACTAGAAAACCAACAACTACAAAGAAACCCACAAGTATTAAGAGAACTACGGTTAAACCTACCAGGAGACCAATAATAACCACTACCACAGCAGCTGCTATAACCACAATCTCAGATGTAAAAACAACCAATAATACAACCACGACAACACAAACCTTCCAAACAAGTAGCACAAGTCAAGCTACAAATAAAACTACTTTAGCACCTAGACCAAGACCCAAACCAACAGCTAGTATTATTAAAGTGCCTAAACCTATTACAACAACGACAACTAAAGCAACAACAAAACCTACAACCACTAGCACAACAACAACTACTACTGCACCACCCAGAACAACAACTGAGGCGGAAAAACTTGCAGCAACCACAACGACTACAAAAAAACCTACCACAACACAAACTACAACTATCACTAGCAGTACCAGTACCACAAAGGCACCAACAACAACTACTCATAAAGTCACAACAAAACCCATATTAAGCTCCACTACCCATAAACCAGGTTTAGTAACATGGACCAACATAAATGGAGAACCAGTAGATTCAAATCAACCTATAATATCCGATTGGGTGCCAGTAACCAGTGAGGCTCCCTTAAATACCCACAATAAGGTGGAAGGTAAGTGTAAATGTTAAATATTTAATAATTGTTTTTATTAAAAAATATATAATTTTCAGAACCCTCCTCGGAAAATGTTACCTTTGAAGAAATGGATGTTTCGGTTTCCTCTAGTGTTAGTGCTGTTATGAACAATACCACTGTTATCATATCATCACCACAAAAACCCATTAATATGGCTAAACCTACAACATCCTCTAGCACTAGTACCACTAGCTCCACAACAGACTCGATTGTCGATAGTTCTAGCTCAACAGCAAAACCTTTAACCTCCACTTCCGAAGATACTAAACAACCGGATTTAAGTTCTACAACAGAATCCTCTTCCTCACAGTTTACAACTGAAGGTTTTACGCCCTCAAGTTCTACTACATCACCTACAGGTTTTACCACCACTGAAGAAGTGTCTACGGAAACTTTGAATCTTAATACCACCACATCGGCTCCTATTACCGGTTTAGAAGGTGTTGATTATAGACAAGGTTAATTTTAATTTCTTTCATGTTATTGTTTTTGTAGTTTGGTTAATTAAATGTATCTTTTTGTTGTTGTTTTCAGTTTGTGGTCGTCGCATGTTTCCTGAACCTCGTATCGTGGGTGGCTCTAATGCCGCATTTGGTCGTTGGCCCTGGCAAATCTCCCTTAGGCAATGGCGTACCTCGACCTATTTACATAAATGTGGCGCAGCTTTGTTGAATGAAAACTGGGCCATTACAGCGGCCCATTGTGTTGATAAGTAAGTAAAGAGAAATTTTGTGATAATAGCCTTCACCACCGCGAAAACAATATATTTTGTCGATCTTATAAAGTATGGATATATGCATGTTCTGGATCTTTATAGATAGCGGAGTCGATAAAGCTAAGTCCTTCCGTCTGTCTTTATGTTTGTTGAAAACAAGTTTTTAAAGACCCCAGATATCTTTGGGATCAAAATTTTCCATAATTCTATTAAAAACGCCTTCGAGAAGTTTTCTATTTAAAATCACAAAGATCGGCGTATAAATAACTGATAAATAAGCAAAACTTCGAAACAACCCATGGAAATTTCACTTGTTTTGTTCCAAATTCCTATATGAAGTCCCCATACAAAACTTAAATACTCCCAGAAATGGATATATTGTTAATATCAGCCCCTTTATAATGTCGATAAAACTACAAAAACTGGAATATGTTTGGTATATATACAAATCTAGATCGGTATAGAATTAGTCATAGGTCCCACATAAGGTCCTCATTTGAAAATCAATTAAACAAATAAACGTATCAAATTTTAACACGAATATGTTTTGCTTATTGTGGATATAATTGGCCCTACCTCCCATATAAGGTCCAGCTTCGAAAATCGGTTGAACTTACATAATTTATTAACAAATAATAACACATGGACTAGACTATAGACAAGACTAGGGTCTAGTCCTTTGACTTGTAAGAAATGTGTTTAATGTTTTATTTTATGTTTTTCTTCTCTTAGTGTACCTCCTTCTGATCTTCTCTTGCGATTGGGTGAATATGATTTAGCCGAAGAGGAAGAACCCTATGGTTATCAGGAAAGACGTGTACAAATCGTTGCCTCACATCCACAATTCGATCCTAGAACTTTTGAATACGATTTAGCTTTGTTAAGGTAAGTTTACAAAATAAAATTTTCTATACTTAAGAAAACTAAGGAAATTTTGTTTACTACAGATTCTATGAACCGGTAGTATTTCAACCCAATATTATACCCGTATGTGTGCCCGAAAATGATGAGGACTTTATAGGACAAACTGCATTTGTAACTGGTTGGGGTCGTCTCTATGAAGATGGTCCTTTACCCAGTGTTTTGCAAGAGGTAGCAGTACCCGTTATTAACAATACCATTTGTGAGTCCATGTACAGAGCAGCGGGTTATATAGAACATATACCTCATATCTTTATATGTGCAGGTTGGAAGAAGGGTGGTTATGATTCATGTGAAGGTAATAACTTTTGAATTTTCTTTATAAGGAGAATGAAGTAAAATGTGTTCTTGTTTTTAGGTGACTCTGGTGGTCCCATGGTTTTGCAACGAGAATCCGATAAACGTTTTCAATTGGGCGGTGTCATTTCATGGGGTATTGGTTGTGCGGAGGCTAATCAACCGGGTGTTTATACAAGAATCTCCGAGTTCAGAGACTGGATAAATCAAATTTTACAATTCTAGTATAGTTATGTTGAACGTAATAGTGGTCAAGTTATAACCGTTAAACTTGGTTAAAGAGGCCGGATCGGATATCCGCGCAGGCATTTAAGTTTAGCTTTTTTTTCTATAATTTCGTTTTTAAGTTTATGCGAAATGAATGTTGTATCTATAGTTATTTGTATTTGTATGTGTAATTTGTATTTTGTATATCACGATATTATTTAATTTTTATTTTAATCTATTCATGCAGTTATTTATTTAATTTCTACATTAATTTATAGTCTAATACTAATTATTATATTCTAGTATTTATAATTAATTTTTTGTTTCTTTTTTAAGAAAATTTAGATGCAATATTATTCTTTGTCACAATTTTCATTTTGGGTGATTATTTTATTAATATTTTTTTTAATAATAATTAAATTATTATTTATTTATTTTGCAATTGGTACGAAGGACGAATATGTCTGATTTATGCTCAGCATAATTTACAAAAAACAATCATCTTGTTCTTTGGTTATACTTAGGACTGGGATCCATATGTTTGTTTTCCCTTTTAGGGTCTAAAAGTATAATCAAGGTAACGACTGGACAAAAATGCAATACTGAGTAAAACGCACATTCATTTAATTTTACATATTTACAGGCATCTAGAGAAAAAAAGATAGTTATAATTCATAGCGTTTTTTGTTTTAATTATTTTCCTTAAATTAAGTTGTAAGTTTGATTTTAAACAAATTTTTTTATTAAAATCACACAAAATGTAATGTAAATTTAATTATTTAAAATTTTAATTTATAAGCGAATTAAAAAAAAATATTATAAATTTAACAAATGTTATTGTGTTTGAATTTTGTTTTTTAACAGAGTATGGATATGATCAAGTTCAAAACTCTAAGTCTTATATAGATGACTTGAAAATCTGCTGTCTTTAACATTTTAAATTTCCAGAAAGTATAGAAATTTTGATTATCAAAAAAATATTCTAAATACCGATCATAGTCAAAAATTAAGCTTCAACAAATTGATATTGATCGCAGATTAAGTCTGAGAAATGACTGATTATCACTACAAATTGAGCTTTTACAATAAGTGATCATGATCTTAATCTAGTTTAGTTCTTATGTGACGATGTACATACTAGTATAAGAAATTGATCATAAAACCAACGCGATCAGAAATTTATGATGATTAATTTATGATAATAACCTTGAATTACTCTTCTTAAATTAGATTAGTTTAATCGCTGATCTTGTTACCGATCGTTATAACAATTTTAGGTTAATTTTTTGTGATCGTCATCTAAATTAGGATTTTAATTTGATTACTTACCGATGGCGATCATAAATTAAAGTTGATTTATTATGATCGTGATCTCTAACACTTAACTGGTGATCATTTAGTAATCCTATTCACAAATTGTTTGTGATCATAAAATGATTAATATTCATTTATTACTGATCATATACAAGCCACAATCAATGATCCTATTCAATTGAAGATCAGCAATCGATAAATCGATAATTAAATGATCGCAAACACAAATAACAAATCTGTTTTAATGGAGAAGTTAGTGATCGCACTAAATAATTTAGCTAAATCTATTAGTTATTATGATCATAATATAGTTTTGAGTAAACATGAATTTATTAGGATTTTAAATTGATTACATGATTTATTATGATCGTAATCTTAAACACTTTACATGTTGTATTGGTTCTTGAGTTTATAATAAAACTGGTCACCATTTAATGATCTTATTCACAAATTGTTTGTGATCATAATGATAGATAAAGCTTAATTTGTTACTGATCATATCCAAGTAGTACTGATCATATTCAAGTCACATACAGTTATCTTGTTTAGTTGAACATGATAATCGCAAATTAAATCGATAAGTTAGTGATTTGAAATACAAATGACAAATCTGCTTGATCGCAGTAAAGATTTTAGCTTAATCAATTTGTTGATCATAATACAGTTCTGAATAAACATGGCTTTTATGTAATATAACCAAATATAAGATGAAAAAGTTAGTGATCGCAATTTTGAACTTAGCTTGATCAATTAGTAATAGTAATTAAAGGCTTTTATGTAGTTATTTTCTTAGGCCTCAAAAGCTAAAAACAATCGGTGATCATATTGAAACAATTGGTGGAACTATTAGTGATCGCAATTACTTATTAAGTTTAATCAAGTAGTGATCATGATCAAAAACATCAAATGAGAAAAAATCAATTTTTTAACTTCATATTGATTAATAAGTGATCCTGTTCTATTAAAGATCGTAGCTACAAGTTTACGCAATCAGTTAGTGATCGCAAACACATATCACAAATATGTTTCAGTTTAAAAACCTACAACCAAAGATGTGATGGATCTGTTAGTAAACGAACTTTGACTTTAATCAATAAGTAATCATGAGCGCAACATAACTTTAAATAAAAACATTTTGATGGAACAGTTAGTGAACTCATTTACGGATCTATTTTGATTGATCATTTAGTGATTATGATCACAACTTTTGCTAAAGATAAATTAAATTTTTCTATGATTATATTGATTAATAAGTGATCCTGTTTTATTAAAGATCATAACCACAAAATAACCCGATCAGCTAGTGATTACAAATCTATTTGCGTTTGAAAAATCACTAATTAAAACCAAAAATTTAATGAAGCACTTAGTGGTGGCAATTACGAAACATGATCATCTAGTAATCATGATCATAAGATGTTTTTGAATAAAGACGACTTTTATGTATATATTTCTATAAGCTTTAAGAATCAGTGATCATAATTAAACATTTGATGGAGCAGTGAGTAATCGCTAATACAGATTAAGTTTCATAAACTAGTGATCATGATCACAACGTTAAATAGGGAAAAATTTAATTTTCTTAAGACTACATTGACCAAAAAGTGATTTTGTTTAATTAAGGATCATAATTCACACTATCAGTTAGTGATCGCAAACCTGTTTGAGTTTGAAAAATCAATGATCATAACCAAAGATTTGATGAAACACTTAGCGATCGCAATTACAAACTTAGCTTGATCAATTAGTAATCATGATCTCAAGATGTTTAATGATATATCATAGTTCAAGCGATCAGTTAGTGATCGCAAACCAGTTTGAGTTTAAAAAACCAATGATCATACAAAAGATTTAATGGAGAACTTAGTGATCACAATTACATCTAATAAAGAAGTCTTTTATGTAGATATTTTTTAAGCTACTGATTATAAAAACAGATCACAAATGATCATATAAAATTAAAGATCATAACCATAAGTTTACCAGATCTGTAACTGATCACGAATACCAAACAAGTAAACATGCTTTATTAAGGACTACGAAGTAAAGCCATGGAAGCTACTTCCAAATATACGAAACTCTTAAACTATCATTCTTACTACTTTCATAACGTATCGACTTCAATCTTGAAAGCAAAGATTGAAAAGTTTAACATACATTAAGGCGCAACATAAAAAAGATCAACTTAAGATCACAATTTAAAGTTTCAATTTATTTTTAAACCAAAGAAAGTCAAACATTATAATGGGGTACGAGCACTAAATGACTTTTTACACAAACACAACTTTGTTTATTTTGCTCTCACAAGATCTTCTCTATTTGGCTAACACTGTTATAAAACGTCATAACTCTATTAAAACGTAGATGATCAAAGTTATTGCTGAACTTTTGTTGGAATTTAAGAAAAAAAAAACTATTTTTAACTAGAGCACATTTAAATTTAATTAAAAATTGTCTGGCGGTAGTTAAAAACTTATTGCCATTAATTAAATATTATTTATTTCATTAACATAAAATTTATTAAAAAATTACTAAAATAAATTACATTTACGTGTTTTCTAAATAAATACTAATTATTTATACAATATTTATACAAAATTACTATCAATTACTTTTTTTTATTAAATAATCAAATACAACATTATTATGAAAAAAAAAACACAATAAAATAAATTGTAATTAATTGTTATGAATAACTTTTTTTAGATTTCTTATTA
Organism: Lucilia cuprina; assembly: GCF_022045245.1. Classification (NCBI taxonomy): domain Eukaryota; kingdom Metazoa; phylum Arthropoda; class Insecta; order Diptera; family Calliphoridae; genus Lucilia; species Lucilia cuprina. Next base: position 59,647,949 of record NC_060954.1, read on the forward strand.
CTTTTTTTCTTAAATAATTGATAATTTACTATTCACTAAGAAAATTTTCTAAACATTAACAAAACCTTTTATACAAACTTTAAAATGTGTAAATTAATGGTTGGCATTTTTGCACTAACAAAAAATAATGTTTCAATACAATTTGATTCGATTTAATAGCTTTCACTTTCAACATAAGTTTTAAGAAATTTTTTTAGATTTAAGAAAACCAAAGAAATTAAAGTGTCATACTTGTATTCATAAAAGGTATTAAATAGTAATTAAAGGTCATTTACAAAATGACAACTATTTAAACGTTTGTCATGAGGTTGATTAAACTTTTTTTTCTTTGGTCTGTAGACAAAAAAAAAAAACTAAGTTAATTTAGCAATTGATTAGTTTGAAAGTGAAAATAAGATGTTAATCTTTTAAAAGTTACAGTTTTTGGAAATGATTAAACTTTTAATTGTTTTAATTAAGTTTTAGGGTTAAAAGTGTTATATAATGTGTTCATGTGTGTTTTAAGAAATGAGAGAGAGTTTTTAGAATTGTTACATTTTTTATTAAAATTTGAATTATTTAAAAGAAATTTAATCAACGAACGGTTGTGCTGGTTTAATTACATATTTAATTGAATGACAAATAATGAACCAATTCAAAAAAAGAATATTGGATACAATTTTATTAATTTATGATTATAAACACAAAAATAAACACGATCGCGTCAAGATCGCAATTGTAGATTATTCTGAAAAATTACTAAAAATGAATTTCAAGTTAATATTGATGAATCAAGATCAACTTGATCAATTATTGATCATGATCACATGATATTATTAATTAAAGAAATAGTGAACATAACCTCGAGTTAGCGAGATCATTTAGTGATTGTTATTACATATTATAATTGCACTGATCATGATTCATAAGATGATATGCATTAATCACTGGATCAATTCATAAATCGTTCGTGAACTCAGATTTAAACTGATGTATAGTTTAGGTTTGATCAATTATTGATCATGACCATAGATTTAAAAAAGATTAATTGATGTCTTAATTGTAATTACAAACTTATTTTGATTACTGGATCAGTTACTTATTACAATCAAATTACAAAATTAAACGATATCAGTAAAAGATGATGATCATATTTTAAACTTGATCACAAACTTATAGTGATCACCTTAATTAAACTAGATCTACAGCAATTTGAAATTCAATTCAAATTGTTGGTCGTTATTGGAGATTCATCGTCTCTCGATCATACTGGGTTTGATCGAGAGACGATCGTAGTTACAAAATGATTATTTACTGATCTCTGTCTTAGAAGGATCACTTAAACTAAACTTGATCTGCAGCAATTTAAACTTCAAATCACACAAAGATGGCGATCGTAGATTGAACTTGATTAATGACTGATCCTGGTTTCGGATTGAAATAGATCAATTATTGATTTTAATCATGAATTGTGTTAAATTAATAAGATTATGAAGATTAAAGATTGTGATTAAAATTTTATCTTGTTAAATTGATGATTGTTGTTCAAGGTTGATCTTGAACGATTTGTGACCATATGGTGGTCTCGATCAAGTGGAGATCAGAGTAACAAAATGATCTTAAGTAATTAAGTTTTTAAATTTGTGGATCAGTAGGAGATTGTGTTCCAATGTTTATGCTTGATAATAGACTTATAGTAATCACTTAATCTGAACTAAATCTTCAGTAAGTTCGATCGTAGGTTGAGCGTTATTCATGAGAGAGAGAGAGAATAGTCACCGTTTGATATACATCAAGCTTTGTTAAAGATTGATCTTGATCAAGTGGCCAACGCAGCTACAAAACTTTCTTGAAAAAGTATTGTTTAAGGTTTTAAAGTTTTAGATCAGTAAAAGATCGTGATCAAAACTTAAGCTTGACCTATAGTAATATATTAAAATGTACTAAATATACAACAATTTTGTTATTAAATCAAGTAAAGATATTGATCATATATTGAGCATTATCATAGCTATGGTAATAAGCACATATTGCCTATGATCAAGTGACGATCATTGTAACAAAATGATCTTGAATATGTTATATAAGTGTAATTCTTATGTTTCTTAGTTAAACTTGATAATTTGTTCTATTAGCGACAGAAGTTTGTTTTAAGTTTGATCAATTAGTGATCACGATCGAGCTTTATGAATTCTCTTAATAACGATCATAAACAAAAAAACACCCTTGATTAATGGGCTTTTACCTTTTTGATGTTTTACAAAACTGATAACACCGATTAAAGAAATTTATTAAGTCAATTAATATAACAACAAATACATAACTTGCAAATCAATGTCATCATTTGATCTAAAGCCGCCAACAAATTAATGAACGCACCATGAAATTGACTAAACACACCCTGCGTGTTGGACTAAATGAAAGCCGGACAAACCAAAAAAAAAAAACAACAACAACATTCACTTTCTTTTACATAAAATGAAAAAAAGAAATAAGCCAAATAAAATATTAGCAGGTGAGTGATGTCAGTTCTGCTAAATTACTATGAATATTTCTAAAAACAAAGTTTCGTTTCTACAAATTGCCAGTTTCCGAAATTGTTTTGACATTTACAGCTTCCATCACACGAGTATAATGAATCTTGGGTAGGTAAGTGGCGACAAAACACACCTTGGGTTAATAAAGTTTTTTTTATTATTATTTTTATTATTATTTAGTTTTTTTATTAGATAAAATTGAAACATTTCTTTAATGTTTTGCTTTTGCCAAATTTAATGAATGAAAACAGAGTTTTGTTGAAAATGAAAGTGTTGTCGGTAAAATGACAAATGTAAATAAAAGAAAATTAAAATATTATATGAGAATCATAAAGAAATAATAATAAATCTATTAAAGATAAATATTAAGACATTTGAAAGAGAAAAAAAACTTTTTAACAAAAATTACATAAATCTTAAAAATTTAACAGATAAAGCTTTTGAAATTTAAAAATTTTTTGTCAATGAGTCAATATTTACAAATGTATTAATCTTATACAGAATGATTCCAAGTGATCATAATTAGAAATTACCTTAATTACAAAATGATTTGAAAACTGATCGCGCATAAAGTATGATCATGCAAACATCTTCAACTTGTTTAATGAGATATTCTGATCAAATCCTTACAATAAGTGATCATAATCACTATATTAAGCTTGATTAATAAACGCGATCACAAATCTTCTTTACATAATTCAAAAACTATTATTCTAAATAAAAAGTTTTATTAACAAAGGTCAGTTTTCCATAAAAAATCAGTAGTAAAAATTGGTGAGAAAGTGTCTTACTACATAAGAATTTATTTAAAAAATTACATAACATACAAAAAGAAAACTTTTCAAAACCCACTCACTAACCAAAACAACAATAAATTTCAATTTCAATGCAACATTTTTAATTAGATTACCCTCCAACTCCAATTAAACATGTGCATTACAATAGACTTCTGTTTTGTATAAATTAAAAATTTCTCAAAAAAAAAAAAGTTCACACAATAAAATGCGTAGCTAAGTAAATTAAATATTAAAATAAAAACAACAACAAAAATAAAATAAATTAAAAAATAACAATTATTCAAGTACCTTTGTTGGATCTTACATAAGAAGTCAGTTAAAATGACTAAAGAAAAATCATAATTAAAACACTCCATTCAGTCATATCTAAAATAATGAGATGAAAACTCCTACTTTATCATCATCAAGTATTGCTGCGAACGATGATGATGACGATGATCATCTTGTTATTTAAAACAATATAAAAATTTCAATAAAAGAAATTTCTTTTAGGGCCAAGTAAAAACGACCCAAAATAATTAATAAAAATCTCATTGAAAAATGAAAAACGAAAGTTACTTTACTTACAATAAATTTATGACCAATGTAAGTATGCAAAAGAGTGAGTGCAAGTAAGTATTTTCACAACATTATTTATGAGATTTTAAATATTATAAAGTTTACAGTGGGATAAATATAATAACTTCTATATAATTGCAGTCTAGACTAGACTATAGACTAGACTATAGACTAGACTATAGACTAGACTATAGACTAGACTATAGACTAGACTATAGACTAGACTATAGACTAGACTATAGACTAGACTATAGACTAGACTATAGACTAGACTATAGACTAGACTATAGACTAGACTATAGACTAGACTATAGACTAGACTATAGACTAGACTATAGACTAGACTATAGACTAGACTATAGACTAGATTATAGACTAGACTATAGACTAAGCTTTGGACTAGACTATAGGTTAGACTCTAAAGGACATATTTGCGATCCTAATAGAAAATTTTCACTTTCTTAAGTGAATTGTTTTACATCACTTCAATATGTTGAAAGCTAAAGCCCAGCAAAAACTGGGTAATAGCTTTCAATTGTAATTACTTACCTAACAACATACCTTTCAAAGACTACTAGATATCGCCTGGTTTACATAGAAGTAGTCTAATAAGATCTTACTATTAATGTGTTATATAAATACTTTCTGAGTCATTAGTCATCTTGCCACTAAAGACATAGAAGCTGCATACGTTTTTTCATGCGATTTACAATGTCAACTTTTTCTAATTACTTGTAATCGTTTGTGGTAAGTACTTGCCTCCAATGACATCACCGTGTTAAAATAATGACTTAAAATGCTATTGTGTAAGTAAATTTTAGGATTTTAACCCATTACATGGCAATAAAAGTTTTTACTGGGAGGTGTTAAATTGTTATTCATGTTGAAAATATAATTTTATTTAAACTTTTTCAGTTTTTAAAGAAATTTATAAATTTATTCCACAAAATAAACGACTCTGCTAAAAACAAAGCAAATTAAACAAAAAACAAACTGTATAATTTAAACAAAAATTTCTAGCAGAAAATTAAATATTTAATTTTTTTAAAGAGCGTTTCCTTTAATTTAATTTGATATGCCTACTGTAGACTTTTGAGGGCATTACAAAATAACAATTTAAAAAATTTAAACAAATGAATCAATGATACGCCGACATGATGCTACAAAAAAAGTTTCAGTGGGGTCAGATCTTAAAAATAGTTAGATATTGTTTCTTTTGCTTCTCTTTTACGAATTATATTATGAAAAGTATTTGAAAAAAACACAATGTTTAACAAAAGCTACAAAACAATATGAAACAATGATGATTATGAAGATAATACGATTACGTTTGTAACCAGACAAAGACCACTTTAAAGCAAATGATTTGAGAGATGCCTTTCAAATTCCCTTTAATAGTTTAACACCCATAAAGATGCGGAAGTTTCTTTCTATTCAAGAGCAATAGAGTTGCAACATTTCGAAGAAAGAAGAGAAATAATAAACGCACAAGAAAGTTAAAAAATCAATAAAAATAAATAAACCGAAAGCCATAACAAAATGATTTTAGTGGTTAAAAGAAATTAAAAAATCGAATAACAAACATATAAATAATTTAAACAAATATGTTGCTGATTGGCAGATGAGTAAAAAAAAACTAAATAATTTTTAACAAATGTTTAAATAATTAACAAATTAATTAATCAATAACTTACCTTTTAACTGGGAAGGGTGTAGTATAAAACATTTGTTGTTGATTTGCTGATTCCTAAAAATGAAATTAAAACAAATTTTACATGAATATTTTGTATTGATAAATAAGAGATCGGTCAAAATATCAAATAGAAAAAAAACTAAATTTACTAATTTTCGGTTTGAAAGTTAAATAATACTTGTTCACAATACCCGCTACATATGTATGTATGTACGTACGTTACGAATGGGTATTAAGTTGTTTGCACTGAACAAAACACACATGTTTTTAATTCGAACGAACATAATACTTCATTCCGCTTCCTCTTTTTCTTTGTATTGGAAAATAAAGGTATAGAGTTATTGTCGTATTGTAATAATATAAGATATCTGAACAAAAGTACCGTTTAAAGTTTTCAAAAAAAACAAGAAGAAAAATGAAAGTGATTTAGTATTTATTTAAAGTATTTTTAGTTTTTATTTTTTCTCTGTATTTTTTTGCCAAAACTATTTTAATTAATAATATATATTTTTTTAAATTTTGTATTATTTGCCTGTAAAGACAAGACTTTAATTAGTGGCCAAAAAAAGATTAACCTAAATTGATGTTTTGAGATAAATACACTCAAATGTTTAGTTAGTTAAATTTTCTATAGAGTCGACTACAGACTGATCTATAGAGTTGACTAAGGACTCGTCTTCGTCTATAGTGTTGACCATAGACTTGTCTACAGAGTCGACTATACTCTTTTAGAGAGTCGACCAAAGACTTCTCTAAAGAGTCGGTTATAAACTCGTCTATACTGACGACTATAGACTGGTCATTAATCTCGACTAAAGACTCCTCTATAGAGTTGGCTATGAACTAGTTTATAGTGTCGTCTATAGAATCGTCTATACCCTCGTCTATAGAGTTGACTATAGAGTTGTCTATAGAGTCGACTATAGAGTTGTCTATAGAGTCGACTATAGACTTGTCTATAGAGTCGACAATAGACTCGTCTATAGAGTCGACTACCAACTCGTCTATAGAGTCGACAATAGACTCGTCTATAGAGTCGACTACCAACTCGTCTATAAAGTCGACTATAGACTCGTCTATAGAGTCGACTACCAACTCGTCTATAAAGTCGACTATAGACTCGTCTATAGAGTCGACTATAGACTCGTCTATAGAGTCGACTATAGACTCGTCTATAGAGTCGACTATAGACTCGTCTATAGAGTCGACTATAGACTCGTCTATAGAGTCGACTATAGACTCGTCTATAGAGTCGACTATAGACTCGTCTATAGAGTCGACTATAGACTCGTCTATAGAGTCGACTATAGACTCGTCTATAGAGTCGACTATAGACTCGTCTATAGAGTCGACTATAGACTCGTCTATAGAGTCGACTATAGACTCGTCTATAGAGTCGACTATAGACTCGTCTCCAGAGTCGACTATAGATTCGTCTCTAGATTCGACTATAGATTCGTCTCTAGATTCGACTATATCCTCGTCTCTAGAGTCGACTATAGACTCGTCTCTAGAGTCGACTATAGTCTCGTCTATAGAGTCGACTATAGACTCATATATAGAGTCGACTATAGACTTCTCTATAGAGTCGAATATAGACTCGTCTATAGAGTCGACTATTGTCTAGTCTATAGAGTCGACTATAGACTGGTCTTTAGACTTGTTTATAGAGTAATCTACAGACTTGTCTATAGAGTAGTCTATAGACTTGTCTATAGAGTAGTCTATAGACTTGTCTATAGAGTAGTCTATAGACTTGTCTATAGAGTAGTCTATAGACTTGTCTATAGAGTAGTCTATAGACTTGTCTATAGAGTCGTCTATAGACTTTTCTATAGAGTCGTCTATAGACTTGTCAATAGAGTCGTCTATAGACTTGTCTATAGAATCGTCTATAGACTTGTCTATAGAGTCGTATATAGAATTGTCTATAGAGTTGTCTATAGACTTGTCTATAGAGTTGTCTATAGACTTGTCAATAGAGTCGTCTATAGACTTGTCTATTGAGTCGTCTATAGACTTGTCTATTGAGTCTTCTATAAACTTGTTTGTAGAGTCAACTATAGTTTTTTGAGACGACAATAGACTCTAAGACAACAGCTTACATTTAAAATTGTGTGTAATCTTTTGTATTTATTGTTTTAATTTGCCTGCAAAATAAATATTTGCCAAAAGAAATTAACAAAAACATTTCTAAATTTCTATTTAATATTTAACTTTTTTCATGTTTATTTTTTGACAATTTTTTAAACATCATTAGCCGCGTATTAAAATAATGTTAAAATGTTTAAAAACTTAAAAATTTTCTTTTTTTCCCCCTACTACAAGTATTTAGACGCTAATTAAATAGCATTTACGTAGTAATAAGTCTTTTTTTTTAATTAATGCTCAATTGTTCGGTGTGTTTCTTTTATTATTTATTTAACTAACAATGTATTTTCACAGTATTTTATTATTATTATTATTCTTTGCCAAAAGACAATATTTAAAGTTTAAAGATCCAAGACCGACCGACCATGTACATTGTACAAGCATGCCATGAACATGTTCATCATTATGAAGATGATGTTGGTGGTGTTAATGATAATGATGATGATGATTTTGTTTGTCAAATTTACTTTCATTTTGCACACTTATTAGGGTTTTGTATGTTTTAGGTTTATTTCTAGTATTTATTTGAGGTGAGAAAATATTTAAACGAAAAAATACATGAAAAACACAAAAAAAAGTAATAGTAAACACAGCCACAACAAGTTGTTAAAAGTGAAATTGAACTTAACTTAGGTTTTATTAACTATTAACTAAATATCATAATAAAAGTGATCATGAAAGTTAAAGATTTGGAAGCTTTCTTAAGGGTAATACTTGAACATTTGTTTAGTTTTTATGAAAACTTTGGTTTAAAAAACAAACTGTTTGAAAATTTTCCATTTGTTATATTTTTAATGCTTAAACATAATTGTTTTGAGTTGTTGACTTAGAACTAAATTTCTTGGATTATTATCTAGCATTAAATCATATATATTAAAAACATTTCATACATTAAAGTCTAAAAAAATCCTCTTCCCATAAAACCAAAACAAAAGACTTAAGCAACATGCATGATGCATTTTTAACTATTTTCACTCATACAAACACGTCTTCTACACACTCGAACTTTATGAACTAAATTTTTTAAATATTTTGTTTTAATTAAAGAGTTTTTTTGTTTCATTAAAAACCATAAAATTTTTTAAAAATTTTTAAAACTATAAACAAAAAATACAATCAAACGATAACAACAAGCGTTTTTTCAAAGAAATTCTATTAAAATAAAACCATCAGGTTTCATAAAATAATTAAATTTATATGAATAATGCGGCTTATCTAATAAAAAAGATAACTTTTAGTTATAAATAAAGTTACTAACAAACAACAATAATACTCACTCTCACTTTTATATACAAACAAATAAATGTTTCTAGACATTGTTTATTTTTTTTTTCTCTAAAACTTAAAGACATTTAAAATCTCTTGTAATGTCATTGTTGACAAGTAATTACCAACAAAACTAAAGTACTTCTGCTAACAAGAAGAGTACAAGTGATTTTTCTGTCATTAAAATATTGTTTGTAAATCATTTTGAATTTTAAAGTTTCACAGAAAGTGAAAATAATATTCATTCTTCTTGAGTTTTTATGACAACTGTTAAATTATGAATGCAGGAGACAGACCTCAACAACCGACAAATAATAAGAAACACCTTGCAGTATATCTTAACAAATGGTTAATGGTCAGTCACTTACACACTCGAACGCACATGGGAATGCATACATGCAGATATTCACATTCGTTAATGTGGTTTTTAGTTAAAACCCTAAAATCGCTTGTGGATCATTTTTTCATTCACGCTCTGAGAAGGTAGACAAAATTTATGATCAGTGTCTAAAATCAATTTTTATATGGAGATGTAAAATTTGCTATAGGTCCTTAATTGAAGTTTCAATAAACTGGTGGTGTCATTTCACTCGGATATTCCATAGATTGATTTGACAAGTGGCTAGTTCCCGGTAGGACTATATTCTGGCTTGGCAGTTGGTTAAAGTTCCATCGAGATCCACGTAGTGGCTGTGATTTAAATCCAAATTCGCAGGAAAAGTAAGTTGCTACTAAAAGACTGATGCACGGTAAAGTCTATAATTTGGTATAAGTTTGATGCTATAGCCAATGACAATTATAGACTAGATTACGATCCAGACAATTGACTAGACATTAGTCCAGACTATCGACTAGAATGATGTCTAGACTATAGTGTATAGAAAATACTATAGCCTTGACTGTAGAATATACTCCAGTTCAGACTATAGACCAAACAATAGTTTAGACTATGAACTGGACTGCTGTCCAGAATACACTATAGCCGAGAGTATAGTCTGGCCTATAGTTCCGACTGTAGGCTAGATATAGGCTAGAATATAGATTTGTCTATAGTCCAGACTATAGACTTAACTATAGTGCAGACTATAGGCTAAACTATAGTGCATACTATAGACTACACTATAGTCCAGACTATAGACTAAAATATAGTGCAGACTATAAACTAAACTATAGTGCAGACTATAGACTTCACTATAGTCCAGACTATACACTAAACTATAGCGCATACTATAGACTGTACTATAGTCCAGACTATAAACTAAACTATAGTCCATAATATAGACTAAATTATAATCCAGACTATAGACTAAACAATAATCCAGAGTATATACTAAACAAGTGTGCAGACTGTAGACTATACTATAGTTCAGACTATAGACTGCACTATAAAGCAGACTATAGACTAAACTACAGCAAAGACTATAAACTATAGTGTAGACTATAGACTAGTCCAGACTATAGACTAAACTATAGTGCAGACTATAGACTATATTATGACCAGACTATAGACTAAACTATAGTGCAGACTATAGTCCAGACTATAGACTAAACTATAGTCCAGACTATAAACTAAACTATAGTCCAGACTGTAGACTAAACTAAAATGAAGACTATAGACTTAACTATAGTGCATACTATAGACTAAACTATAATCCAGACTATAGACTCCACTATAGTCCAGATTATAGACTAAACTACAGTCCAGACTATAGTCTAAACTATAGTCCAGACTATAGACTAAACTATAGTCTAAAGTATAGACTAAACTATAGTGCAGACTATAGACTATACTACAGTACAGACTATAGACTTAACTATAGTCCGGACTATAGACTAACCTATAGTCCAGACTATGGACTAAACTATAGTCCAGAGTATAGACTTAACTATAGTACAGACTATAGACTAAACTATATTCCAGACTATAGACTGAACTATAATCCAGACTATAGACTAAACTATAGTCCATACTATAGACTAAACTATAGTCCAGACTAAAGACGAAACTACAGTCCAGACTATAGACTAAACTATAGTCCATACTGTAGACTAAACTATAGTTCAGACTATAGACTAAACTGTACTCCAGACTATAGATAAAACTATAGTCCAGACTACAAGCTTAACTATAGTCTTGACTATAGACTAAACTATAGTTTAGACTATAGACCAGCCTATTAACTAAACTTTGGACAAAACTACAGTCGCTTTTTACATGAAATTTCTGAGAGAAAATTGCTTATCAAACAAACTTCCTATTCCTTATCTTTGATTACAAAATGTATATAAAACTAAGTTTTCCAATAAAAAAGGGAATTAAAACTCTTTCTTTTTGCTGCTTTGTAAATTAACCTTATAAGGAATTCTATGGAATATGCGAAAACAAATGTCTAACACATGTTCCAAGGCCGTCAATTGGTGTTAGTAAAAATCCCAGCCCAGTGGTTATTATATACAATTACATAAATAAATACATTATCTAAAGCAACTTCATTCACCTGTTTATCACTTAAGAAAATCATAAAGAAAAATACTTAATAATCATTTTAATCTTGATTGCTTAAGAAAAATAATGTTAAATTAACACTAATGTTAACTTAACAGTCGAGAGAGTTAAGCTTAACATCAATGTCAGTTTAACAGAACATTTTTTTTTAAACTCGGTTTTAGTTATTTTTAGGCAAAAGAAGTTAAAGAAAGAAATTTGTGATGGTGAGCAAGAAGAAAAGTTTTTAACTAAAAATATCGTCAACACAACGAACAGAGATTCAGTAATCATAATAGCAGCAAAGCAAACGGACGTGTTTTATTTCGAACAACGGAATACGTATTTTTTTCTTTAAGATTTTTTTTGTTTGTTTGTTTGGCTTAATGTTTCAAATCAAAAGCAGCTGTAAAATAAAACGTTAACGGTGAAGAAAACTAAAAAAATAGCAGAAAATATTGCAACAATTTAAAGAAATGTTGTTTTTTATATAAATGTGTTAAATAGCAGTGCATTTTATTAGTATAACTAATAAAAAATAAACAAAATATATAAACACTTTAATTGAACTGTTTAGACTTAGAGAGTCTTTTGGCCAAAATTTCTTTAGCAGCAGCAGCAGCAGTAGCAACAATAACAAAAAACCCGGTTTGCTTTTTTTTTTGGTTTATTTGTTTGCTCAACAATTTACTCTCTACTACTTTTGCTGGCTGGCTGGCTGACTGGCTGTGTCTAACTAACTAACTGACTGGCTGGCTGGCTTGTTTGCGGGCCAACTGAGTGACTGGTTGGTGTTGTTGGTAACGAAGAGTACTGCTAAGCCATGGTCGTCTTGTGCTCCATGCTAAAGTGAAAGTTGGTGTTAAGCATAAATTCGAAGTCCGTTATCTTTTTGAAGACACAAGAATTTTTTACAAACTTGGTCAACACTTAAACATTTCGTATTGTAACGTCCAAGCGAGCGGACGTCTCTCAAAAAACATATACAGCACCAAAAACCAAACGGTTGTCTAAGACAAACTCACAGATATACAATCACATACACACTCATACGGGTATATCAGAAAAAGACAAACGATTTTAACACTTTTTCGTACTTTCTTGGCCACAACAGAAGACGAAGAAAAAAAACGTAAAAGACAAAATCCAGCAACAGGTGTGTGTAAATTGAAACAGCACGACGTTTTCATATTTAAGGTGGTTTTCAGACATTCTACACCACTTTTAACCGTACGCTGAGCCATTTACTCCACTTTGAGTTGAATTGCATCTTTACGAATTGAATTTATTTCCAATTTCGATTTAACGCTCTACACAATTTTAAATTATAATTGAAATTGTGCGTGTTTAGTAAAAAAAAGATAAAAGTTAAATAGATTTTTCTTAAGTGGGCTTTTTATTATTTATTTAATTTGAAAACAAATTATTTAATTAAGCAACGAAAAAAAACAACAGCTACAACTATAACAAATTATAATGTTTTGAAACGCGAGTGTTCTTTTTAAAGCCAAAGACTGAAAAAAAAACAGAATTTGTTTGTAACAACTAAAAATAAAAATTTAAAAAAATATACAACAACAACGACTTGCAACTATATTTATAAGAAAATATAAAACAAAATAAAGTGGGAAAATTGTTTGTGAAAGAAAAATAATAGAAAATATAGAAGAAAAAACAAATCAAATCAAATAACTACTAGCAAACGATGAAAATAAAACTAATTATGTTTTTTTGTTAAAGAATTTCTCTAGCATTAAAATTGCAATGCAACAACGAAGTCAGCAGCAAAGACATCAACAACAACAACAGCAAAACAATAATTGTGCGTAAAGCATAAAAGCAGAATAAATAAAGTTAAAGAAAAAATAATAAATAAATATAAAATAGAAACATAGAATAAAAAAAACACAAATAATAAAAAAACAAGTTTGTTGCTTAAGTCTTTCGTTTTAAACATATCAACAACAACAGCAACAAACACAAAAAACAACGCAAACAATAAAACAACAGTTTAGAACAAAACGGTTCATTTGCAAATTCATTCATTAATGACAACAACTAAATTTATAAACTATTTATTATCATAAAAAAAGAAAAACAAAAACAAAACAAACTTTACATAACATTTTTATCACATTATGACTGTAAGCTTAAACAAACGATCGCTAAATCAGCGATCGCCTACCACAACTGCAAGCTCAACATCAAGATCAACATTTGCCATACAATGGGGTCAACTTATTGTAATCACTTTAGTTATAATTGCCGCTTTAATAAATCTAACACATGGATTTAAAACCATTAATGGTGGTAAGTAATTAATACTCTAACTATTTACTCAGTTGTACTCTGTAATATTACACTAAAACTTGTTGTTTTTTTTAAGTTGAATTTAGGCCGAATAATAATAAAATAAAAAGGGAAGGTGAAATTAAAACAAAAATAATAATAAAGCGTGAGAAAATTTTGTTGGGAAAAAATTTTAAAAGTTTTTTTGCGAAAGGATTATATAGGAAACACTTTAAGCGATTGTAGATCCTTAAATAGCCAACATCTATGATTAATCATATTTTCCTTAAAAAATAGAAATTTATGTGAAAAACCTAAAACATCGATCGAATAGTGAAAACATTGATCATTTACAGACCTCACACTTATTCAGTAGAAAACTAAAACCAGCTGTAGATCCTAAAATAAAAAAAAATCTGTTGACTTATATCCGGTCACAATGAAAGTCGATCAACATTTCATTTAAAGAATTTATTAGCCACAACATTTATTTTTATGTTTTGACTCAATTTTACCCCAAAATTGAATTTTGATGGAAAATAAAAGTGATCACAGATTTTAATCCTTTTTGCTCTAGGGCCTTCTATTTAGCCAGAAAATGGAATTTTATGTTTTGACTCAATTTTACCCAAAAATTGAATTTTGGTGGGAAATAAAAATGATCATAGATTTTAATCCTTTTTGCACTAGGGTCTTCCGTTTAGCCATAAAATGGACTTTTATGTTTTGACTCAATTTTACCCAAAAATTGAATTTTGGTGGGAAATAAAAATGATCATAGATTTTAATCCTTTTTGACCTAGGGCTTTCCATTTAGCCAGAAAATGGACTTTTATGTTTTGACTCAATTTTACCCAAAAATTGAATTTTGGTGGGAAATAGAAATGATCATAGATTTTAGTCCTTTTTGCCCTAGGGTCTTCCGTTTAGCCAGAAAATGGACTTTTTGAGCAAAAAATTGAATTTTGGTGGAAAATAGAAGTGATCACAGATTTAAATGCTCTTTAGAAAGAAAATGGACTTTTATGTTTTGACTCAATTTTACAAAAAAAAAACTTCTGTTTAGAAAGAAAATGGACTTTTATGTTTTGACTCAAAAGTGTTATAGTCCAAGTTCAGTTCTAGTTCAGTTCTAGTTCAGTTCTAGTTCAGTTCTAGTTCAGTTCTAGTTCAGTTCTAGTTCAGTTCTAGTTCAGTTCTAGTTCAGTTCTAGTTCAGTTCTAGTTCAGTTCTAGTTCAATTCTAGTTCAATTCTAGTTCAATTCTAGTTCAATTCTAGTTCAGTTCTAGTTCAGTTCTAGTTCAGTTCTAGTTCAGTTCTAGTTCAGTTCTAGTTCAGTTCAGTTCAGTTCTAGTTCAAGTTCAGTTCTAGTTCAGTTCTAGTTTCAAAGTTTCGTTATTTCGAAAATTATGTACTCAACTTGAGTTAAGATTCGTACTCGATAGATGCTTGCTTAATCAAGTATACTGAGTTAATCAAAATCAAAAAAGAATCTCAAAATCCTGTTATACCACTGTCTCTGCATTCAATTTCCGTTTTCAATATTCGGACATTTACGCATGCCCCCAAGCGATCGAATCTTAAAGCAAATCAAATCTTATTATTTTTATATATAAACAACTATCTATATACACTTAATACTATATAAATAGTAAGTGTATATAGTGAAAAAAAAGCTTTCACTGCTGCTTGTTCACAATTTGCTATCAATTCAACCAACATACACACAAAAGCCATCAATGAGGACAACAATGACAACAACAGTGCCAACAAAAAATGAAAAAAAAAAAAAACAAAAATAAAAATAAACAATTTGCACAATACTCACTTACTACTTTACTAACTTACCACTAACAATCTGCTACATGTTGTACAAAAGCATTAAAGAAAAGTCAAAGCCAAAGTTATAATAAAAATACACATACAACTTAATTTAATGGAAAAAAAATAACAACTCACACTTGTTCGTTTGTAAGTGTGTTTCATATAAAAAACAATTGTTGGCAATTGGTAACAAGTAGGTCTATCTTTTCTATTTCTATTACAATATTTTTTTCCAATTTTTTTTTTATAAAAAGTTTATTATTTAAAATATGCCATGATACACTTTATTTCTACTTCGTCGTGTTTTTTCTTCTAGACAAAAACTTGTAAAGTGGAATTCCTTTTGTTGGAAAATGGAATAATAATAGAAATAATAGAAAAATAAATCATAAAAGAAGTTACTAAATCTTTTATAAATACTTACTAGTTCGCTGCTCTTGTTCAAGTAATCTATAGAATGTGTATTTATTTAATGAACCTTAGAAAGTGAGTTTTTTTATATTACAGCCATGGGAAGCAGAGAGTTTAGGCAAAGTATGGATTTTATATTAAATGGAAATGTTATAGAAATTTCGTTAGTTTATATGCGTTTTGGGAAGTGAACTTGGATTTTGTTGCTATTTTCAAATGACCTTGTCATATTATTATTAGAAAAAAATGGAAGCTTAAACGATAAATTTTTTTCAAAATATTAACTAAATGAGAATTATAAAGTGTCTTTGTGAAGACTAATAATACGGACATTCTTAACATAAGTTATATGTACTTCATTCAAGTACGGCTCATGTTGTCATCAAAATGATCATCATATACTTGTTTTAGAATTATTTAAGAGGCTAGTCTATTGACTAGCATATGGACTAAACTGTTGACTAGTTGATTGAATAGACTATTGACTAGTTCACTGATTAGTCCATTGACTACTCTATTGATTATGTAGATAATTGGTTAGTCTATTGACTAAACTAGTGATTAGTTTATTGACAGTTCATTACCTAGACTTTTGACTATACTATTTACTATTTTGTTTGCTAGACTATTGACAGTTTATTGACTAGACTATTGTGTAGTCAATTGTATACACTATTGATAAGTCTATTGACTAGTAGACTAGTTCATTGACTGTACTGTTGACCAATCTACACAATTTTTTATTGACTAGTCTATTAGCTAGCATTTTCACTAGACTATTGGCTAGGCTATTAACTAGTCGATTAACTAGTTTTTTTTTATCTGTTGACTAGACTATTGATAAGTGTGTTGCAGTCTATTAACTCTACTGTTGACTAGTCCATTAATTGACTATTGACTACGCTATTATGTAGTCTATTGATTAAATTATTTTCTATTGTTAAATCTATTGACCAGACTATTGACTAGTATATTGACTAGCCTATAGTCTATTGACTAGACTATTGAATGGGCTTTAAAATAGACTATTGACTGGTTAATTAACTAGACTATTAATTTTTGGCTGTTGACTAGACTGTTGAAAGTAGGGTTCTATAGTTGAAACGAAAAGTCGATTTTTCGACTTTTTTTCATTTAATTAATAGTCGATTTTTCTACTTTTCGACTATAAGTATTTTATAAATAGTCGACTTTTCGACTTTTTTCGACTTTTCGAATTTTTAACTTTTTGACTATTTTCAACTTCTTCCCGACTACTTTTTTTACTTTTTTGGAGTTTTTTCCGACTATTTTAGAGTTTTTGACTTTTTTCCACTTTTTTTAGAATATTCGACTATTTTTGACTTGTTTCTACAATATTCGAGTTTTCGACTTTTTTCGACTTTCAGACTTTTCGACTTTCTTCGACTTTCAGACTTTTCAACTTTCATTAAAAAAGTAGACTTTTCGACTTTTATTAAGAAAGACGACTTTTCGACTTTTTTGGGACAAAATAGTCGGCTTCGACTTTTCGACCTTTTTCGACAAAAAGTCGATTGTTCTATTATTCGAAAGTCGATTTATAGAACCCTAGTTGAAAGGCTATTGTTTAGTCAAATGACTAGACTATTGACTACACTTTTGACTGCTCTATTGAAGAGACTATTGAATAGTCTATTGACTAGACAATGGAATAGATTATTGGCAAGACTATAAATTAGTATATATACTAGACTATTGTCTTGACTAATAACTAGATTACTGACTAGTCTATTGACTAGACTAGTTACTAGACAATTTACTACACTATTGACAAGTCCATTGGCAATCGATTGACTGGACTATTGGCTATTCTGTTGGCTAAACTATCACATAGCCTAGCGACTAGAATACTGACAGTCAATTGGCTAAACTATTAACTAGTCTTGTAAAGTTAGTGTAGAGTACTAAAACGCTGTCAATTCCTAATAAATATATTATGACAAGTGCAAGTCATGACAACAGGTAATACACTCATAAAATCAACGACAAATTGATAATAAAAAACAAAAAAACAACGGATACGGATATGATAGACGACTTAACAAGAAACTGCAAAAGAAAACTAACAAAAACACTCACACTCTCTCAAACAAAAAAAGCTAAACTAATATTTTAGAAACAAAACTACTTGTTATTTGTATCTGGACTACTTGAATTAAAAAAGAACAACAACTATTCAAATAATAATAAAACTATTTGATGACATTTTGCCACTTTTTTTTTTTTTTTTGTTCTGCTTTGTTTTGCACAATTTAGACCATTTAATGCTAGATTAACTTCTTTTTAACGCTTTCAATTAACCACTGAATCAGATTTTTTTTAGAAAAAAAAACTTACCTACTACTATTCTAGGTGATTTATAATAGTGATACTGTTATAATATAACAACAAAAAAACCAACAAATGATTGAGAAAAGTACACTTTTTTATATAAAAAGCTGTTTTTACGCACAACAACCACTTTAAAATGACACATTAAAATGTTTGAAGAAACTTTGAACAAGTGGGGCTCAATGAATAAACAAATAAATGAATGAATGACAGTGCTCGTTTCTAGAGAAGATAAGAAAGAATGACGAATATTATGTACTCATCATCAAAATGTATTATGATCATTCCCAGAGTCATACTCGGCCAATTATGTCCAAAGTAATACTCGGAGGAAGATTGGCCTTTGTTGTCCTGCATTAGAATTTTTTATGGACTCAAAGTACTTATGCTTAAAAAGGACTTTAACCATTTTATCGGTATATTTTAAACAGCATAACAAAAATAATATACTTTCAAGTTTTTGGTGTAGAGTATAAAATAAAAAAAATACAAAATCATAACAAATAGTAATAATAATAAGCAACAATAATAAAAAATAATAATAATTCTTAAATGTCTGTATAAATAATGTGCAAAATGTGAAAATGTAATAATAATAATAACAAAACAAGTCTTTGGCATGGTCGTTGTATTTTATATCTGAACTTGTTTTCATTTATTATAGTGTTAATAGTTTATCATTATCATCAACATTATGATTGTCATCATCATCAACATACATACATTGTTGTCTTTTGTATTGTAATTATAATTGTGTTACAATTAAACAATTTAAACAAATGATGTCTTCTTTTTTTCTTTAACTTTTTAATACTCATTCCACCACAACCGAAAGCAATTAAGTTCTATTTCTGTTTGCAATATTGTTAAAGTGAAAATTTTGCTAAATAAATTATAAAAATAAAAATAACAATAATTATTTTTAGTTTAAGAAAAAAAACTCTTACTATGTTTGCTGCTTTACACACACACACACTCACAATTAGCTGATTTGAAAACATTCCAAAACGTTTTTATTCAATTTTATTAAATACAAAAATTTATAAACAAAATCAATTGTTTGCAATTAACACTTAATGTTTGTTGTAAATGAAAGTATTTCGTTTATTTTATTGCAGAGAAATTTATTAGATTTTAAATGTTTATAAAGCATTTTAAAAATTGTGGTATTTTTGAAAACTTATTAAATATATAAATTTTGCAAATCTATTATTAAACAAGTATATTACTCATACCACCTGTAGTTCTAATTGTATGATAAATTTGGAATCAATTATTATGATTGTTAAAGGGTTTTACTGTTTCTCAACTCGAAGATCCTTATTATTCATTAAACTTGCCAAAGGTTAGTGGTGTATGGAGTGACCTATTGTCCAGTCTATGACCAAGTCTACTGACTAGTCTATAGTCTAGCCAATTTACAGGTCAAAGGACAAGACTAGTCTATGGATTAATCTATGGAGTGGTTTATGGATTAGTCTATGGACTAATCTGTTGACAAATCTATAACAAGTTTACTCTATTTACTAATCTATTGACTATGGATTGGACTGTTGATTAATATATGGACAAGAATATTTACTAGTCTATGGACACTGGAGTGATAGTAAATAGACTAGATCATAGACTAGGCAATAGTGTAGTCCATGGATTTGTCCATAATCTGTGGACTAAACTATTGCCTAGTCTATGATCTTATCTATTTACTACTATAGTGTCTAGTTTATGGACTAATCTATACAGTAGTCTATTATTATATGGTCCATCGACCAGTTGTCTACTAGTCTACGGATTTGATTTTTGACTAATCTTTGGACTTATCTGGTGACTAATCTATGAACTAATCTATGAACTAGTCTATGTATGTATGTATGTATATTTTATGGACTTGTCTGTTAACTGATCATTGAACTTGTCAGTTAACTAGTCTATGGACTTGTCTGTTGACTAATCTTTGAACTTGTCTGTTAACTACTCTACCGACTTGTCTGTTGACTAGTCTATGTACTTGTTTGTTAACTAGTCTATGGACTAGTCTGTTGACTAGCATATGGACTTGTCTGTTGACTAGTCTAAATACTTGTCTGTTGACTAGTCTTTGGACTTCTCTATAGGCTTGTCTGTTGACTGTTCTAAGGTCTTGTCTATTGACTTGTCCGTTGACTAGTCTATGGAGTTGTCCGTTGACTAGTCTATGGACTTGTCTGTTTAATATCCTATGGACGTGTCAGTTGACTTATGGACTTGTCTGTTGACTACTCTATGGACTTCACTATAGACTTGTCTGTTGTCCATTCTCTGTTGTCTGTTGACTAGTCTAAAGAGTTGTCTGTTGACTAGTCTAAAGAGTTGTCTGTTGACTAGTCTATGGACTTGTCCGTTGACTAGTCTATGGACTTGTCTGTTAAATATCCTATGGACGTGTCACTTGAGTACTCTATGAACTTGTCTGTTGACTACTGTACAAGTCTTTAAAATTCTCTATAGACTTGTCTGTTGACTAGTCTATGGAGTTGTCTGTTGACTAGTCTATGGACTTGTCCGTTGACTAGTCTATTTACTAGTCTGTTGACTAGTCTATGGACTTTTCAGTTGCCTAGTCTATAGACTTGTCTGTTGACTATTCTATGGACTTGTTTTTTGACTGCTCTGTTGACTATTCTATGGTGTTGACTAGTTTATGGACCTGTCTGTTGACTAGTCTATGAAGTTGTCCGTTGACTAGTCTATGGACTTTTCATTTTCCTAGTCTCTCTAGTTAATTTAATAGTATTGCCTAATCTATGAACTAGACTATTGTCTAGTCTATGGACTAGTCAATATACTAGTCAACTAACCAGCCTAACCAACTATTGACTAGTCTATGGTTTAGTCTATTGACAAATGTAGGTCTTGAAAAAAACTATATAATTGTTTATGTTTAAACTTAATTGTTAATATCTAAAAATAAAAACTAATAAAATTTCTAATTAATTTTAATTTAAAGATCAAAATCTTGTAAAACTAAATAAGTTTAAATAATTTGTTAAAGAAAAACCAACAAAAAAACTAGTCTTCTTGTAGTAACCTGAAAAATACTAATAGTTATTAAGATTATATTTTCAAGTTTTTCTTTTACTTCTTGTTTAAATCTAAATATTTTTTTATAAAAATTCAGGCAAGCATGCAAATGGTTTTTTTAAAGGTAGTTTCACAAATCAGGCTTGATAGTTTTTTTATACATATTTTATTTCATATAAAAATTTTTTTCTTAAATTTTACAACACAATTTTCATATTTGTGTCATACTGACTGACAAACATACAAAGAAGCAGCCAAAGAAAGAAAGAAATTCTACAACAATAAACTTGAATTTCTGGCAGTAGTTTATTTTATCATATAAACCAAATAATTTACATATTCATATGCTACACACACAGATATTAACATATACAGACAAAGAAGATATTTTTATATTGTGTGAATTCATGGTTGTTACCATTTTTCTGGCATTTAGTCAACTATTTCAAGTTTAGAGTAACAGCAGCAGCAGCAGCAACAGCAACAATAATGGCAAAAGCTATAACTACAAACAACGGAAAATCTTTAATTTACATATTTTTTTAAAAATTAATCAGTTAATAACATTTACCACTACCCGGTAGGTATTAGGTATCATTATTACAACAGTATGATTTAAATGTTTTAAGACAACACCAAACTTAAATACAAATGTATGAAATTTTGTTTATGTGTGTGTGTATGTGTATTTGCATGTTAGTCACCTAATATTTTGTGCAAATATTGATTTTGAATAAATTATTCAACACTTTCTTTTCTATTGACATTTCGAAATTCATTTCAATTTGTTTTTTATTTATTTATTTCTTATTAATAGATAATTATAATCTCCTCCTAAATTTGGTAACGATTACATAATTTTTATATGTCTCTCAATTCAAAATTATGCGACAGTTTTTAACTTAATGTGTGATTTAATGTAAATAATATTGGAAAAAAAGGTTTGTGGTTAAACTAAAAAAAAATTTTAAAACGAAAGTAAAAGTTATTTAATTTTCACAAACAAAATGGTTCTATTTATGGTTTGCACACGCATTTCACAATACTTACCCGAAAAGGTAATAGAAAAGGGGTCAAATCGTGATTAACCTTTTTCTTTTAATAATAATAATTTAACCAAAGTGTTAAAATTTGAAAACAAACAAAAGGGAGGCAAGAAAAGGGAAAAGAGAGTTACATGGAGAGTAAACTTAAAACACAAAGAAGTATAAAAGGAGGGCCTATTGGAATATTATTTACAAATTAACAAATCGAGCATAATATAGATAGTGCCTAAGACTAGGACAAAACAAAGACTAAAATATAAAGACAGCTAGACTTGATACTTAACCGAGGCAAACTATTAAACTATGGACTAGACTATAGTAGAACTGAAGTAGAACTGAACGAAAGCTGAACTAGTACTGAACTAGAACTGAACTAGAACTGAACTAGAACTGAACTAGAACTGAACTAGAACTGAACTAGAACTGAACTAGAACTGAACTAGAACTGAACT
>NC_060954.1:59670949-59672856 GCF_022045245.1 Lucilia cuprina
AGTCATAGTCTAGTCATAGTCTAGTCATAGTCTAGTCATAGTCTAGTCATAGTCTAGTCATAGTCTTGTCATAGTCTAGTCATAGTCTAGTCATAGTCTAGTCATAGTGTAGTCGTGGTCTAGACATAGTCCAGTCATAGTCTATACTTTACTGTATCTTCAAGTCTATTTTCTGGGGTATACTCTAGCCTATAGTATTATGTATAGTCAAGTATTTCATCCAGCCTTTAGTCTAGTATATAGTCTAGTGTATAGACTGGACTGTAGTATAGCCTATAGCCTAGTATTATTTTGTCTATAATCTAGTATAAGTCCAGTCTATACTCTGGCGTATATAGTAATCTATAGATTACTTTATGATCTAGTCTATAATCTAGTATGTATGTTGTTTCACATATTGTCTAGTATATAGTGTAGTGTACAATCTGGCTTATAGTCTAGTTTAGAGTCTCTAGTCTAGACTATAGTCTAGTCTAGTATTATAGTCTAGTCAATAGTCATGGTCATGTCATAGTTAAATGTGATCTATGTAAGGTTTAAAGACGTACTTCCGGAAGTGGTCTTTAGACAGTCAGACATACACACATCTAAGGGTAATGATGAACAAACACTTGAAATTAATTTAAATTCAGATATAAATAAAATAAAGAAAACATTAGTACAGTAGTTACAGATCGTTTAATTTTAATATTTATAAAAATAATATAAATAACAGATTATTAAATAAAAAGTGAAATAATTGAATTTCAATTTCCATAAACACTTGTCACATACTCTTAGTTTGCCCGCTTGTTTGTCATCTTCAGAAAAGAGATTTTCTTAAGAAAACAACTTATGTTGTTGTCTTTTGATTTCTAATGTATGATCATGTATCAAACTTTCACACATGATCGATTATTGAAAAAGAAATTGAAACGGAAATGCAACTGTGTAAATTGGAAAACAATCTACGTTCTATTAACACTTGCATTAAACCAATTGAAATTATGAAAAGTAAACACAGTAAATCACTTGAAATAGAAAAAAAATGTATCTAATAAGCAGAACTTATAACCCGTTAAAATGTATGACAAAAACATTTATTCACAAATAATTGTAATTCTTTATAATTTGTATAAGTAAGTGGTGCCACAAAAAAAAAAAAGTAAAACCACAAAATATTCAACGTTAACGACCTCTCTCTCTCTCGACAATGCCAGACAAATATCTTGAGTGTTTTTTTTTTTAATTTTTAGTTTATTTGTAAAACAGTGAAAGTAAATTGTACAAGAAGAATACAAAAAAAACTATAAAAACAATACATTAAAAAATGAAAAGGCAACAAATAATATAAACAAAAAAATAAAAAAAATCACCAACAAGTACTTGGGTGTATTCTACAGATACTCAGTTACACTCACTCACTCACACTCTTAGCAGAGACGTGCTTGACATAAACAAAAAACAATAGCGGCAGCAGCAGTAGCTTCAAGTACTAGATACTAGTATGTAAAAATCTTGGAATAAATTTGTTTTATTGTACATATAGTGGCGTTTAGAGGTAGAAACAAAATAATGTTTATCTTTATAATGTTTAAATCATTTTGGGAGTTATTTACATTAATTCCTAATACATATTTTGACTACTGATGATTTTTTAAAATATTGTACTGAATTCTAAAGAAAACTGACTTTTACTATAAGATTAAAGCTTTCCAAAGGACATTTTAAATTTATCATAAATCTTCATTGAAACTTTAAATTTCCGCCCTAAAAGTCTATAGTCTAGTCTATAATCTAGTCTATAGTCTAGTCTATAATGTGGTCTATAGTCTAGTCTATAGTCTAGTCTATAGTCTAGTCTATAGTCTAGTCTATAGTCTAGTCTATAGTCTAGTCTATAGTCTAGTCTATAGTCTAGTCTATAG